>NC_091311.1:1318248-1480930 GCF_038502225.1 Cherax quadricarinatus | reverse complement strand
CTGAGAGTCACAAATAACAACACTGGTGTTCCGTCCCTGGAACCAGGTAGTGAGAGTCACAAATAACAACACTGGGGTTCTGTCCCTGAACCCCACTAGTGAGTCACACTTAACAACACTGGGGTTCGATCCTTGAACCCCAGTAGTGAGAGTCACAAATAACAACACTGGGGTTCGATCAATGAACTCCAGTAGTGAGAGTCACAAATAACAACACTGGGGTTCCATCCCAGGATCCCAGTAGTGAGAGTCACAAATTACAACACTGGGGTTCCATCCCTGGACCCCAGTAGCGAGAGTCACAAATAACAACGCTGGGGTTCCATCCATGGACCCCAGTAGTGAGAGAAACAAATAACAACACTGGGGCTCGATCCCTAGACCCCAGTAGTGAGAGTCACAAATAACAACACTGGGGCTCGATCCCTGGACCACAGTAGTGTGATTCACAAATAACAACACTGTGGTTCGATCAATGAACTCCAGTAGTGAGAGTCACAAATAACAACACTGGGGTTCCATCCCTGGACCCCAGTAGTGAGAGTCACAAATAACAACACTGGTGTTCCAAACCTGGAACCCAGTAGTGAGAGTCACAAATAACAACACTGGTGTTATTTCTCGGAACCCCACTAGTGTGAGTCACACATAACAACACTGGGCTTCGAACCCTGAACCCCAGTAGTGAGATTCACAAATAACAACATGGGGGTTCGATCAATGAACTCCAGTAGTGAGAGTCACAAATAACAACACTGTGGTTCCATCCCTGAATCCCAGTAGTGAGAGTCACAAATAACAACACTGGGGTTCCATCCCTGGACCCCAGTAGTGAGAATCACAAATAACAATGCTGGGGTTCCATCACTGGACCCCAGTAGTGAGAGCCACAAATGACAACACTGGGGCTCGATCCCTAGACCCCAGTAGTGAGAGTCACAAATAACAACACTGGGGCTCGATCCCTGGACCCCAGTAGTGAGAGTCACTAATAACAACACTGGGGTTTCATCCCAGGACCCCAGTAGTGAGAGTCACAAATAACAACACTGGGGCTCGATCCCTGGACCCCAGTAGTGAGAGTCACAAATAACAACACTGGGGCTCGGTCCCTGGACGCCAGTAGTGAGAGTCACAAATAACAACACTGGAGTTCAATCCCTGGACCCCAGTAGTGAGAGTCACAAATAACATCACTGGGGTTCCATCCATGGGCCCCAGTAGTGAGAGTCACAAATAACAACACTGGGGTTCCATCCCAAGACCCCAGTAGTGAGAGTCACAAATAACAACACTGGTGTTCCGTCCCTGGAACCCAGTAGTGAGAGTCACAAATAACAACACTGGAGTTCTGTCCCTGAACCCCACTAGTGAGTCACACATAACAACACTGGGGTTCGATCCCTGAACCCCAGTAGTGAGAGTCACAAATAACAACACTGGGGTTCGATCAATGAACTCCAGTAGTGAGAGTCACAAATAACAACACTGGGGTTCCATCCCTGGACCCCAGTAGTGAGAGTCACAAATTACAACACTGGGGTTCCATCCCTGGACACCAGTAGTGAGAGTCACAAATAACAACGCTGGGGTTCCATCCATGGACCCCAGTAGTGAGAGAAACAAATAACAACACTGGGGCTCGATCCCTAGACCCCAGTAGTGAGAGTCACAAATAACAACACTGGGGCTCGATCCCTGGAACCCAGTAGTGAGATTCACAAATAACAACACTGGGGTTCGATCAATAAACTCCAGTAGTGAGAGTCACAAATAACAACACTGGGGTTCCATCCCTTGACCCCAGTAGTGAGAGTCACAAATTACAACACTGGGGTTCCATCCCTGGACCCCAGTAGTGAGAGTCACAAATAGCAACGCTGGGCTTCTATCCATGAACCCCAGTAGTGAGAGTCACAAATAACAACACTGGGGTTCGGTCAATGAACTCCAGTAGTGAGAGTCACAAATAACAACACTTGGGTTCCATCGCTGGACCCCGAGGATAGTGAAGCTTTATGGAAGCACGACTTCTAAACCGGGACAAACCGATGGATACCTCGTCCTGCTGGAGTAAGAACCGTGTCGGTGTAGCAGGACATCGAAATGAGATGGGGAATGGAGGAAATAAGGAGTATCAATCACCCACAGTTAAGTAACCCTTCTAGTTATAGCAGACTGATACTGGCCAGTTGGGTATGTTGTAATTGGATAGGTTATGAGTGATCCAGCTACATCAAATGACCACCAGAGAATATCTGGTAAGTGGAGAGATTATGTACAAGTGTTTTTCCTTGATGGATATATCCATGTGTAACCTACCCCCCCCCCCTTCATTCAGCTACCCTAATATAATCTATACAGTCCACAATTAATTATTAGCACCGTACTTGTGGGTGCTATCCAATCCATACTGGTCTTGGATAGATATGGATAAGATTGTGAGGTCGAAGGAACCACTTGCCGTGACCAGGGGTGGTTAAGTTTTCTCACATGTCTACACGGGGTGACTACGGTAAACAATATGGTTGTCTCCCAATGAGTTTACTTGTAAGCAGGTAATGTTGAGGTACATAAAGGTAATCACCCCTAGAAAATTTTCCATATCTGCCCGCTGGTCCTTCCTGAACCGGATGCAATCAGTGAAAAAATTAATTGAATTAATTACTTAATAATTAAGTGACTGATTGAAGGAAGTGGGTACAGGGTACACAAATTTAATCGATCGTGTGGCGGATGATAATTAGCCCAATTAATTACTAGCACATGTGTGGCTAGGATTTATACAAGAGTAAAGTGCAAGAATTACTCTTATAAGGCGCCTACTTAAGTTGTATAATCAGTGATTAATAATTCTCTAACCATGACTGGATCTGATGGAGTTTATGTGGCTGACAAGTCCGTGAATTTTAGAGTAATGAAAGCCTCATTACAGGCTATTAAAAGCCATGTGACGAAGGCATTTGATTTAATGAATCAAAGAACCGTGAACCCTAATGAATTAAAGCTAAATTTAGATGCTTTAGAGAGTAGATTTGATTGGTACAAATTGTGGTTTAAAGACTGTGAAAGAGATCTGCTGGAGAATTGTGCAGATGGAACGGAAATGAGTGTTTTAATTAATCAACATTACGAATTGGACGAAAAACTGTCTTATAAAAGTAAGGCTTACAATAAATTAAAGGGTGTAAGCCAGACAGTTGATCAACCTATTAATGCAAAGGATGGGTTTGCCAAAACCTCCAGAGTATGGTCTGGAGGAAATCAGACTAGGTCAGCAGGAATTAATTGTTCAATTGCAGACCAGTCAGCGAAACAGTTCTAAGGATATAACACATAATGACTCTGAAGTATCTGTCAAGTCTCAAAAGGGAAAAATAATCCCAGTGGTAATAATCATAGTTAAGAGTTAAATAGGCACATATCAAGTCAGGAATCAGTAATAGTGGTTCCTCACATCAAGGTAAGAGGAATAAGTACCTCAGTAAGTGTAACCCAGTTAATAAGAGGTCAGGCAAGGAAAAGAGAGACTGCCTCTTCTGCCAGGGTACTCATTTCACTAAAAATTGTAATGCCTATAATTCATGGGATATTAAAGTGGAAAGAATGAAAGAACTTGACAGATTTATCAGATGTCTAGACAATCATAATGTAAAGGATTGTCATACCAAATTGAACAGTTGCTATCAATGCAACAAGGGAAGGCACCATACAGTTATGTGCAGGGTTGTATGTGATTCTGATAATAATGGTGACAATAATGATAATGTTAATAACCCTGACACTACAGTGACTGATATAAAGGTTGCAGCTAATGGCAATAATGATGGCCTAGCTGAGGTGGCCTTGCCGGCGTTGGATGTAATAATTCAGGATAAAGGGCATAAATCCAAAAGCATGTGGCGTCACTCTCCTCAACACTGGTACAGGCCATGTAATATATGGCAAACTACCGCCTAGTAATAATGACTAGAGGAAGTAGTGAATACAGTCACGGTGTCTTACTCATAAGAGGTCAACCCAGTACAAGTATTCTACTATCGAGAATGATGTTGAACCAGTCTAATTTGTGGGAGCTGGACAGCATAGGGATTAATATAAATGGGTTAAGTCCAAATGATTCCTTTACTCAGGAACAATACCTGAAGGATGTTAAATGTGAATCTGGACATTACTTGGTGCGACTTCCGTGGAAGTTCAACCGTCCAGAATTACCTACTAATTATAGGATGGCGTATGGACAGTTAAAGGGCCCAGCTCTGCGAACTGAGCAAGACACCAAAATTGTTGACTACTTATAATGATATAATTAATAAACAGTTAAATAATAAATAGTTCTAACTTCAGGCGACGATAAATGCACACCTTAAGTGCACAGGTGGTCCACTGAACGAAGTAATTGGGTATATAATCTTATGTGGACAATTTCCGGGTGTGACGTCAACTGAAGAGGAACTAATGAGGATATGTGAAGGAGTTGGTGCCTATATGCAGTAATGTGCTGGGGCTGACTTGGGATACTGAGAGCGACTTGTTATTGTTAGTCTCATAATTCCAGTATGCCCAATAAATTAATCCAGGGAGCATAGGCTTATGCCCCTGAGAGAATGGAACACTAATTAGTCCATTTTGAGGGATCAATAAATATGGATGGCCATGGAGTTGGTGCCTATATGCAGTAATGTGCTGGGGCTGACTTGGGATACTGAGAGAGACTTGTTATTGTTAAAGTCTCATAATTCCAGTATGCCCAATAAATTAATCCAGGGAGCATAGGCTTATGCCCCTGAGGGAATGGAACACTAATTAGTCCATTTTGAGGGATCAATAAATATGGATGGCCATGGAGTTGGTGCCTTTATGCAGTAATGTGCTGGGGCTGACTTGGGATACTGAGAGAGACTTGTTATTGATAAAGTCTCATAATTCCAGTATGCCCAACAAATTAACCCCGAGAGCATAGACTTAGTGTCACACCTTACAATAAGAGGGAAATTGTTAATACCAGAAGCATGGAGGCTTGAGTGTGCTTTGGATGGAGCCCTACCTGAGGAGTTAACAGGTGGAAAGAATTAATGTGTGATTATGTAAATACCAATGCTGGAGTTCCCAAGCCAGGTGGCCAGTGAAGATGGGAAAATTGTACTCCACATTATGTAAGTCATCTAGCAACGACCTCCGCCCGTCCGCAGTGTGGAAAATTTTTGATTTTCCGAAGCTATAGCGCCTAATAGGTGTTTAACGTGTCGATATGAGTCAAAAATGTATTTGACAATAGGATAGAACCAAGAATTCCCCTTGCGCATGCGCGGATGTGCGGGGGTATAGGTCGACTCAGGGCTTGGGGGAGGCGGGAGTGTTTTGAATGTGGTGAGGAGGCTGGGAAAGCATGGAACCAGTAAACTGGCATTCACAGCGGCCTAAGGATTAATATAGGCCTCATTTCATAATAGGAAGTGTCGTAACTGTTCCTGGTGAAGAGTGAGGGAACGTGATTTACGGGACCACCGTAAAAAGGTGGTAAAATTAGTGAATAATGGTTCGACCGGGGTGTGACTGGTGCGCGGCCATGGTGTGTGTCCAGGGGAAATACCCGTGAGTTAATCCTCGCTCATCGGCCTCAGATCTTAATGGAGTGACCTCTAATGTGTATAATAATTATGAGACGTTAAATCGTCTTGTGAATGGTAATGTAATCAGTGATAATAACATTGGGTTAAGAGAATGCGGGATGTGAAATAGATCGCCCTGCTCCGAGTGAATGCGTGATTCTCGTACCGAGGATAGTGAAGCTTTATGGAAGCACGACTTCTAAACCGGGACAAACCGACGGATACCTCGTCCTGCTGGAATAAGAACCGTGTCAGTGTAGCAGGACATCGAAATGAGATGGGGAATGGAGGAAATAAGGAGTATCAATCACCCACAGTTAAGTAACCCTTCTAGTTATAGCAGACTGATACTGGCCAGTTGGGTATGTTGTAATTGGATAGGTTATGAGTGATCCAGCTACATCAAATGACCACCAGAGAATATCTGGTAAGTGGAGAGATTATGTACAAGTGTTTTTCCTTGATGGATATATCCATGTGTAACCTACCCCCCCCCCCTTCATTCAGCTACCCTAATATAATCTATACAGTCCACAATTAATTATTAGCACCGTACTTGTGGGTGCTATCCAATCCATACTGGTCTCGGATAGATATGGATAAGATTGTGAGGTCGAAGGAACCACTTGCCGTGACCAGGGGTGGTTAAGTTTTCTCACATGTCTACACGGGGTGACTACGGTAAACAATATGGTTGACTCCCAATGAGTTTACTTGTAAGCAGGTAATGTTGAGGTACATAAAGGTAATCACCCCTAGAAAATTTTCCATAGATACAGCTACACGTGTGTCTTACTCCCCATCGGTATTTTATATCATTTTAAAATTCATCTATTACAAGAAAGAGAAGTAGGTGGGATAAGGAGGAAATTCTCAGTTTCCAGAAATCTCCTCTATTCCCCCCCCTCCCCTATGCCTATGCATAGGTAGGCTCAATTCAAGGCCTATTCATCTTACAAGAATATCAACTCTTTCCCCTCCTATCCTATCCACTATTATAACCTTGATCCCTTTCCTTGCAACAATACACGCAACAACTTCTGCTTTACCTCTCCCTAAGTATGCATGATCAACAAACAGAACATAGAAATAAACAAATTCCAAATTATGGTACACAACTGTGAAAGGATTATGAAAAAAGAGTAATGAATTTAAAGAAGAGGTACGAGCAGCAATCCTATATATCAGTGTCACTGCAGAGATGAAACTCGGTGAACTTATATCAGTATTGTCATATTACAAGTAACATATTTGCGATATAATGCATCGAATACGTACTGGATTTATCGAATACCGATGCCATCGAATACCGGGGGTCCACTGTATATGCTGTAACTTGTTAATCAGGTCAATTATAAATTCAATTACTGCTAAACCACTAACTACCTCTCTTGAAATATAAAATAAAAACAGTATTCAATTCCAACCATTTATGATATATATATGTCTAGTATTAAGTAGTCTGTCAAGCATTTGGTTTACTCTGCCTGAAATGCCCTGGCATGATAGTGGCTTTCTTTGTACTTAACTAATAAAAATCGTAATTACACATTGTAAACTATGCAAATAAATAAAATCCTTAATCCTTAAAAGAATTGTCCTTGGAGGAGATGTGATATTACCATGCACTTTGTCTCAGGCCTAGACTCATGGAACTCTGTGTTCATCAAGAACTGTAAGAAACCCCTATCATGTGCTTTTAACATCCTATGGAGAGGGAGCATGGACAAAGGGGTCATCCCACAGCTGCTAAAAACAATAGACATAGCCCCACTCCACAAATTGGGCAGTAAAGCAATAGCAAAGAACTACAGACCAATAGTGCTAACCTCCCATATCATAAAAATCTTTTAAATGGTTCTAAGAAGCAAGATCACCACCCATCTCGCTACCCATCAGTTACACAACTCAGGGCAACATGAGTTTAGAGCAGGGCACTCCTGCCTGTCCAAACTGCTAGACTACTATGACAAGGTCCTGGATGCTCTAGAAGACAAACAAAATGAAGATGTAGTATACACAGACTTTGCAAAAGCCTTTGACAAATGTGACCATGGTGTAATAGTGCACAAAATGCGTGATAAGGTAATAACAGGAAAAGTTGATAGATGGATCTAAAATATCCTAAGAAATAAAACACATAGAGTAGTAGTGAAGAGATTAAAGTCTGAGGCAGCTACAGTGAAAAGCTCTGTTCCATGAGGCACAGTACTCATTCCCATCCTGTTCCTCATCCTCATATCTGACAAAGACAGGGATGCAGGCCACAGCACCAAGTCTTCCTTTGCAGATGACACCTGGAGCTGCATGGCAGTGTCCTCCATTGAAGACACTGCAAGACTCCAGGTGCACACCAACCAAATCTTTAAATGGACAGCAGAAAACAATATGAAGTTTAATGATGAGAAATTTCAATTACTCTGATATGGAAAAGGTGAGGAAGTCAAAACTATATTGGAGCATAATACAAATTCTAACCACACAATAGAATAAAAAAACTATGTAAAAGACCTTCAAGGACTATAACATTGTATCATTCGCATCAGCTAGCAAAATTTATTTTTATTTATTTATTTATTTATTTATTAACAATTTGAGCACACATACAGAGGTACAAAAAAATACAGATAAGAGCAGCATGCCAAAGCCACTTATACTATGCATAGTATTACGGGCTGGCTTAAAATTAACTTAAGATTAACTAAGCAATGATGAAATCAGTGATAAAACATTAATGTAAACAGATTACTATAAAGCACAAGTGAGTATTACAAAGACAGGTCATATGGTTGCATGCATTGTTGTACATTCAGTCGTATGGAGTATTCTGTTAGGTAGTGTATTTAAAAAATAATAAAGTTAGATTGGGTTTTAGGTTTAACATTTATGTGATATAATTGTGAGAAAAATTTAAGATATACAATTTATAAGGTTCAGTTATTCAGTATTTATTTGGTTTTGGGTGAGTAAGTGATCTTTGAGAAGAGACTTGAATTTATAAACAGGTAGTGTTTCTTTTATATTTACAGGTAATGAATTCCAGATTTTAGGGCCTTTTATGTGCATTGAGTTTTTGCATAGTGTGAGATGGACACGAGGAACATCAAAGGGTGATCTGTGCCTTGTGTTATGGTCATGTGTTCTGTTGAGGTTGGCAAGGAGATGTTTGAGGGGAGGGTTAATATCAGAGTTAAGTGTTCTATGTATGTAATAGGTGCAGTAATAAGTATGGATGTTTTGTATGGTGAGTAGGTTTAGTGTATTGAATATTGGTGGAGTGTGCTGCCTGTAGTGAGAATTTATCATTCTAACTGCAGCCTTTTGTTGGGTAATTAGTGGTCTGAGATGGTTAATTGTTGTTGAGCCCCATGCACAAATTCCATAGGGGAGATAGGGGTAAATAAGAGAGTGATATAGGGCCAGGAGGGCTGACTGTGGAGCATAGTACCGTATCTTCGATAGTATGCCTACAGTCTTGGAAATTTTCTTAGAAATTTGTTGTATATGTGTATGAAATTTGAGTCTATTATCAAGGTGGATTCCTAAGAATTTTCCCTCTGTTAGCTTTGTGATAGGTGATCCGTTTATCATTATGTTAAGAGGGACATCTGTAGCTCTGTTACCAAACTGAATGAAGTAGGTTTTGTCAATGTTTAGTGTAAGTTTGTTAGTCCTCATCCAGGTAGATATTTTCTGTAATTCGGTATTTACAGTATTGGCTAGCGTGACTGGGCTCGGATGGGAGAAGACGTATGTAGTGTCATCTGCAAATAGTGTGGGTTTGAGTAATTGCGAAGCATTTGGTAGGTCATTTATGTATAGGAGAAAGAGAAGAGGGCCAAGGACACTTCCCTGTGGGACACCAACTGTAATTGGTTGTGCAGAAAAGTTTGCCCCATTTGCGTACACATATTGGCTTCTGTTGCTGAGGTATGACTTGAGGTAGTTGAGGGAGTGCCCTCTTATACCATAGTGTGACAATTTTACGTGGAGCAAGTCATGGTCAACTGTATCAAAAGCTTTACGTAAGTCAATGAAGATCCCCAGTGGGACTTCTTTTTTCTCTATTGCAGTGTATATATGTTCTAGCATGTGTATAATAGCATCATTAGTATTTTTATTAGGCCTGAATCCAAATTGGCAGGGGTTGAGTATGTTTTGGGAGATAAGGTAGGAGTAGATTCGTTTATGAATTAATTTTTCGAAGATTTTTGAGAGAGGGTGTAAGTTGGATATTGGCCTATAGTTATTCAACTCTGTTTGGTCTCCTCCTTTGTGGATCGGGGTGACCCTTGCTATTTTGAGTACTGTAGGGAAGGTGGAGGATTCAATGGATTTGTTAAAGAGTGTTGCAATGATTGGTGATAGCACTTGTGACACTTTTTTGTATATAAAGGGTGGTAAGGTATTTAAATCTCCTGCCTTGTTTTTTAGTGTGTTGATAATAAGGGAGACTTCGTATGGGTTAGTCGGAGCTAGGAACAGTGTGTTCGGGTAGTTGCCGGTGAGGTAGTCATTTGGTGGGGTATCTGAGCTTGGGATTTTATTGGCAAGGTTTTGTCCTGTAGTGGAGAAGAAATCATTGAGTCTGTTTGCTGTTTCTGTTGCTGGGAGTTGGGGTTCATCTGATTTTGCTAATTTTATTGCGCTATTTCGTGATATCTTTTTTGTTCCCAGAATTTCTGATAGGGTTTTCCAGGTCTTTTTTATATCACCTCGTAAGTTGGATAATCTGTTCTCATAATACAATTTTTTTGCCCTTCTTATCAGGCTGGTTAGGATTGACGAGTAACGTTTTGTTTGGTCTCTGGTTATGTGACCCATTCTGTACTGTTTTTCATATTGGTGTTTTGTATTTATGGATTTGAGAATGCTGGGTGTTAGCCAGGGACTGTTCAGTCTCTTAGCTGTCATCTGTTTAGTTTTTTTAGGGCAGTGCTTGTTATAGAGGTATTGGGTCTTTTTTAGAAAATTATTAATACATTCGTCAATATCTGTATAGATTTCTAGCTCAGTGTGCCAGTCAATGTTTGCTTCTGCTGTTGTGAAGTTATTAATGGCTGCCTCATTGTGAAGTCTGAAGGTGACTTTAGTAGTGCCTTGGGGTAGTTTACCAAGAGTTGTTATGAGGAAAGTAGGGTAGTGGTCTGTGGTATTATCTGTAATTATGCCTGATTTTAAAGGGGATATGGTGTTGGTCCAGATGTGGTCAAGTAGGGAAACACTAGTCTCTGTAACTCTTGTAGGTTTTGTTACTGTTGGTAGCAACATACAGTTACTCACTGTGTTTGTGAATTCAGTAACGTGTGGGTCCTGGTCTTGCAGGAGATTTATATTGAAGTCACCTGAGAGTAGTAAGTGATCTTTGTTCATGCGTGCATCAGTTATCATACTTCCTAGGTTTTGACTAAATTGGCTAATGTTTGACTGTGGAACTCTGTAGATGTTTATCAATGTGAGAGGTTTTTGTAGGTATTTGGATTTGAATTTGGCTATTATATATTCCCCATGTTCATCCCTTGTGCAAGTATTAGTGATACATTCTAGTTGGTCTGAGTAGTATATGGCTGTGCCACCCCCTTGTTGGTCTGGCCTACAGTTGTGTATGGCTGTGTAACCAGGAATGGCATAGACATCTGTACTATCAGGCTTTAGCCAGGTTTCAGTTAGTGTAATGATGGACATATTGGCATGTAAGGAATTTAGTAATGCTATGAGGTCATCGTAATGCTTGCTTAAAGATCTGATATTGTAGTTAAAGATAGTTATGTTGTTGCTGGCACTGAGAAGTGCCTTTGATTGTTCTGCAGTGTAGTAATTACAGTAACTGTTTGATTAATTTAAGTCATTAAATAAGAGGTTGGTATCAGGATCAATGCTTGTAATCATAAGATTTGTAGTGAATCTATAGTTAGAATTAAGTATAAAACAAAGTAAATAGTCTTAAGCTAAAAAATAGCACCTGAATTATTTAACAAATGTAAAATAATGAGCTAAGGTAGTTTTTTTTTTTTTTTTTTTTTTTAAGCTAAAATAAAGGAGACAATATAAAAGGGACTAATACAAATAAAGTGATGATCAAATAATGGAGCTTGGGAATATGATAGTAGGTAGTACTATAAAGGTAATTCTTTAAAGTTAGAATTATAGTATAAAATTATAATATAAAAGGGACTAATATAAGTTGTGGTGAACAATAAAGTGGTAATCAAATAAATGAGCTTTGGAATATAATGGCAAAATTGTGAACTTATTCTACTTTAGCACCTGAGAATAGCACCTTGATTATTTTAACAATTGTGAATATATAAACTAGGGTAGTTATATAAAGCTAAAATAAAGGAGAAAATATATAAGGGACTAAAATTAAGTAATGGTAAACAAAGTTAAATGGACAGATGGTCACTATGAAATAATATTGGTTTAGGAGTAAGATCTGATTTGTAATATTAAAATGACAGGATGGATAATGAGAACCTTCAAAACTAGCGATGCCAAGCCCATGATGACACTCTTCAGGTTGCTTCTGTCTAGGCTGGAATATTGCTGCACACTAACAGTACCTTTCAAGGCAGGTGAAACTGCTGACCTAGAAAATGCACAGAGAACTTTCATGGCACACATAACCATGATAAAACACTTCAGTTACTGGGAACGCTTGATGTTCCTCAACTTGTACTCCCTAGAACACAGGCGGGATACATGATTATATACACTTGGAAAATCCTAGAGGGATTGGTACCAAACTTGAACATGAAAATCACTCCCTATGAAAGCAAAAGACTTGGCAGACGATGCAACATCCCCCCCAATGAAAAGCAGGGGTGCCACAAGCACGATAAGAGACAATGCAGCAAGTGTCAGGGGCCCAAGATTGTTCAACTGCCTCTCAGCATACGTAAGGGGGATTACCAATAGACCACTGACTGTCTCCAAGAAGGCTCTGGACATGCACACCAAGTCAGTACCTGACCAGTCGGGCTGTGGTTCATGCGTTGGGTTGAGTGTGGCCAACAGTAACAGCCTTGTTGATCAGGCCCTAATCCACCATGAGGCCTGGTCAAAGACCAGGCCATGGGGCATTGAACCCTGTAATCCTCTCCAGGTATACTGTCATAGAAATATGCTTTTTCTAGTTTGAAAAAGACCACCACCAAACTTTAGCTAAGAGCAGAACAGCATTTTCCGAGTCCAAATTAATGTAAAGATAAACATCTGTGGGTCTCCAAATGTAAGTAAGTTTATTTAGGTATACACAAATACAGTTACATAGATTATTATACATAGCAGCATGTGTTTAGAGAACCTGGGATAACCCAAAATTGTCAGAGTGACTTATTTCCATTGGGGTCCTTGTGCTACCTTATGGATAATAGTATCTTAATATAAAAATCAAATGTGGCAGATAAGAAATTTTATAAAAATGACACATAAAACAAATAATATAAAATATTGAATAAAAGATGATAAAGACAGATGTTGAGATTTGAGGGACTGAGTGCACACTCCCTGTGGCATAACTGACAGTTGCCTAATGGTCAAATTCCATGGTGTTGGCTCTGTAGTGGAAGTTCCTGAGAATCCGTCATATCTGGTGACATTGCTGACATCGTGGGCATGAGAGGGCACCAGCATGGCAGTCTGGCGGGGCTTGAGGGGCTGGGAGGAGAAAAGAACCCTCTATAGTTGGGGTGTCACCGGGTAGGTGAGGCAGGGGAGTTGAATGGTGGAGGCACTGGTAGTTTGGTGGAGGAAGCCCAGGGTGAAGGGTTATGGGAGGTGCAGGAGGGTCACTGTACACTACACATGTGGCAAGCCTGGGAAGAGGGGTGAGGTGCACTCACTGTATAAAAAAAAAAAAAGACACAATATCATGACTGTATACTACACATGGATTGCACACTGTTGTTCACACTGTCTTGCTTACAATAAACACAACATTTATTTGTTTCCCATGTTCGTCATAAAAGATGTGGGTATGTGACTGCCTCTTCCCCCTCCCATGGCATGGGGGAGGAAGCACTGACAGTTCCCAACCTTGATACTCTCAACACCTCATGCTTCCCACACCATATGCCTCTACACATGGCACCTGTGCTGGAGGTAGATGTTTATAGAGTCCCTTCAAGGTATGTATATATGTGGCTGGCACCCATGCACAGTGGATCTGTGACCATCTTCCCCAGTACCGCCACTCATCAACCTTCACAAACTGCACAACACTTCCACTATTTATTTTGAAATGATGCACTGGAATGTCTTCTCACTGCATTGGAATCTTCCCAAAGCATCCATACTGACTCCGGTTCAGTCTGAACCTGGGAAGCCTCTTTGATTAGGAGTTATTCTTGAAAATCCCACAGCTAGCCTGCCACACCGACCATCCTCACAGTGAGCACTGTACTACACAAGTCCATTATTAGCCATACCTTCCATCATTTTACAAGTGTTATACTGGTCTACTATTAACCACACCTTCCATCACTTTACAACTGCTACACTAGTCTGCTATTAACCCTTTCAGGGTCCAGATCTCTGATTTAAAACATGTCCAGAGGGTCCAATAATTAAAAAAAAAATTTTTTTAACTTATGCACTAGTAGAGAATCTTTTTCTGAAGGTAATCAAACAAAATGTACAAAATTTTATAGAAAATTTACGAAATTATGTTCTTGCAAATTTTACTGCATCAGCAATATTCACACATCGGTGATTTTGCCCATTTTTACTCCCATTTTAGGCCAATTACATTATTCCAGTAGACCAAATTCTTAGCTATTTTGCTAGTATTACCTCCATTTTATCAATTGAGCACAAAAAAATTGCCCACTCAATTATTTCAACTACCTAATCAAGTGACTGGAAATTGGTAATTTGGCCAATTTCACACAAAGTTCAAAATACTCCAATTTCAAAATAGGGTCCAAAATAAACAACACAGGCATTCCTGGCAATAAAATAACACTTCCTCTGTTATGTTATGTTTCAAGGCTTTACAAATGAATTCCAATTTAATTATATTCACATAATGAATTTTTATTGGCACCAAAAAATAGAAGATTTACTGTTGTGCAATATTGCAATAAGTGTATCAATAATATCTGCACATTCATGAATGCACATTAGACTACCAGCTGATGTGTATTGAACATATGATGTCACATGTTTACTCTTGAACATCTGCAAAAATCTAACAATTCTGCTACTTTGAGCTCAATATCAAGCCATTTTCATACTACATCTAATCAAAATCACTTCTATTTCTGTAATATATCGTCCATTCTATCAAATGAGACCACAAAAAACACGAATACAACCGTAAAACAACATAGGAAAATACACCACAATGTCGCTGTTTTCATCCAAATTATTATTATTATAATCAAAAAGAAGCGCTAAGCCACAAGGGCTATACAGCGCTGCAGGGTAGGGAAGGAAGCGAGGGTATTGGATGGCAGAAGGGAGGAGGGATGATCAGTAGGTTACAGAAAACAGCGGGGCAGGGGATAGTACGGGGGTAGAGGGTAGCAAGAGATTGAAGTAGAAAGGGCTGAAGGTATCAGAATTTGTGAAGTAAGTCAGTTGTTGTCAAAAAGTCAATGAGAGAGTCTAGATGAAAGGTGGGTCCATCAGTGAGAAGGGAAGGTAAAGAGAGAGCAGCAGAGCGAAGACGACGACGGAGGTAAATTCTGCGTGCTCGTTGATAAAGTGGGCAGTCCAACAGAATGTGGCTGACTGATAATGGAACTTGGCAATTCTCACAGAGAGGAGCAGGGCGCCTCTCCATGAGATATCCATGAGTAAGACGAGTATGGTCAATGCGAAGACGGGAGAGAGTAGTCTCCCAACCTCGACACTGGTGATAAGAAGACGGCCAGTAACCTATACTCGGTTTAATAGATTGAAGTTTGTTGCCGAGCATAGTAGACCAATGTTGTTGCCAACGGGTGTGAAGTTGGGAAGATATTGCAGCAAAATAGTCCGTAAATGGAATACCTCTACATGAAACTGGTAGGTCATCTACTGCTGACCGCGCAGCAGTGTCTGCCTGTTCATTGCCCTGTACGTCAACATGACCAGGGACTAAACAAAAAACAATATCTTTATGCTTGGTAAAGATGCGGCGTAGCCAAAGTTGGATACGGAGGACTAAGGGGTGAGGTGTATCAAATTTCTGTATAGCCTGTAAAGCACTAAGGGAGTCTGAGACAACCACAAATGATGACACAGGCATAGATGCAATACGGATAAGTGCTGTAAGGATGGCATACAATTCAGCAGTAAAAATACTAGCCGAAGATAGTAAATGCCCTTGTACGACGCTGTCCGGAAACACTGCTGCGAATCCTACGCCGTCAGAAGACTTAGAGCCATCTGTGTACACAGCAATGGCATGAGAATGAGAGTGAAAATGGTCAAGAAAAAGAGAGTGGGAAGCGACTGTAGACAGTTGGGCTTTCGAGCAAGGGAGAGAGAAAGAACAGACTCGAACAGCTGGAACTTCCCAGGGGGGTAGGGAAAAGTGAGATGCTACATGTACATAGAAAGGTGGTAATTGAAGAGAAGACAAGAGCGAATGAAGGCGAAGAGAGAAGGGATGGAGTAAACAGGGGTGGCGAACAAATAAAAAATGTCTACTAATATCAGTGACCATTCTATAAATGGAAGGATTGCGGAGATCATGAGAGCGTACATAGTAGCGAAGGCAATGGGCATCACGGCGATCGGATAAGGAAGGAACGTTCGCTTCTGCATAGAGGCTCTCGACAGGGGAAGAGCGAAAAGCACCAAGGCATAAACGTAATCCTTGGTGATGAATGGGGTTAAGGCTAGAGAGAGTAGCAGGAGATGCCGCTGAATAGATCTGGTCACCATAATCAAGTTTCGATAAGATAAGGGTGGAATGTAGGCGAAGGAGGGTTCGACGATCAGCTCCCCATGAAAGATGAGCAAGGGTTTTAAGAAGGTTCAGCCGGCTGTGGCACGTTGCCTTCAGAGAGGTAATGTGAGGTTTCCAGGATAACCTACGATCAAAGAGGAGGCCCAGAAACTTGACTGTGTCACGTTCAGGGATACGGGAGCCATAGAGGTACAAAGGATGATTGGAGATGACAGAGCGTCTAGTGAAAGTAATTTGGTGGGTTTTAGTGCTGGAAAATTTAACCCTTTGAGGGTCGACAGGCCCTCTCCGAAACTCGTTCTCAGGGTCGGCCAAATTTCAAAAAAAAAAAAATTATTTTTTCTTATGAAAAAATAGAGTTTTTTTTTCTAAACATTATAGGATAAACAAAAAAAAATTACCATCAATACTTATGGAGATATGGATGCATGAAGTTTGCAGAAAATGAGCCACGTATGGCAACAGCGGCGACTGCCGCTCACCCGGTAAACTTTAGTTTACTTGTATTTGAAGGTTTGTTGTTTTTTTCACTATTTTATTTTTTCACATAACTTATGTGGTCTATGAGACCAAAGTAAGGTGCAATGTACATATATACACTCGTTGTATACAACACAATAAGTACACAAACATAATTATCAATATATTGTTTACAAAACTTGTTTACAAAAACAAACAATACAAAACATTGTTTATTATTATTGTTCTATAATATATATACCAATATACAGTCACTGAACATATTCCTATTAGTTCTGCAGCTTGTGGAACTCTGAAACATGGTGTCATACACAATGGTGTTTTATCTTTCTCCCTCATTCTATCTCTTTCAATCTGTCTCTCTCTTTCTATCTGTCTGTCTATCTCTGTCTCACAGGTACACATAAATACAAGTATACATAGTATAAATTACCTAGGATAACCCAAGAAATCCAGACAAAGTGCTATACTCTGCTTGAAGATGTGAGTAAAAGTGATGACACAGTCTTGTGGCTCTCTGAGACAGAGAGCTAGACGGATAGACAGATAGACAGGGAGCTTGACAGACAGACAAATAGACAGACAGAAATGTTAGTGTACCAGTACCAGTGTACTAGTGTTCCACCCTCCTCCTCCTCTTCTTCCTCTTCCTCCTCTTCCCCCTACTCTTCCTCCTCTTCCCCCTACTCTTCCTCATACTCTTCCTCTTCCTCCTACTCTTCCTCTTCCTCCTACTCTTCCTCTTCCTCCTCCTCCTCTTCCTCCTCCTCCTCTTCTTCCTCTTCCTCCTACTCTTCCTCTTCCTCCTACTCTTCCTCCTCCTCCTCCTCCTCCTCCTCTTCTTCCTCTTCCCCCTAATCTTCCTCCTACTATTCCTCTTCCTCCTCCTCTTATTCCTCTTCCTCCTACTCTTCCTCTTCCTCCTCCTCCTCTTCCTCCTCCTCCTCTTCTTCCTCTTCCCCCTACTCTTCCTCCTTCTCCTTCTCCTCCTCCTCCATAGTGTAAATTACCAGGTGGCCGGTGGCCTGGTGGCTAAAGCTCCCGCTTCACACGCGGAGGGCCCGGGTTCGATTCCCGGCGGGTGGAAACATTCGACACGTTTCCTTACACCTGTTGTCCTGTTCACCTAGCAGCAAATAGGTACCTGGGTGTTAGTCGACTGGTGTGGGTCGCATCCTGGGGGACAAGATTAAGGACCCCAATGGAAATAAGTTAGACAGTCCTCGATGACGCACTGACTTTCTTGGGTTATCCTGGGTGGCTAACCCTCCGGGGTTAAAAATCCGAATGAAATCTTATCTTATCTTATCTTAGCTGTCAAAATGACATATTGTCTCATTACTCACTCCCCCCTCCCACCTGTCAAAACAATGGGGTCGGATGCTGCTTCCCTTCCTCCATTCTATCTAATTATCTTTCTCCCTCATTCTATCTGTCTTTTTATCTCTGTCTCACAGGTACACATAAATACAAGTATACATAGTATAAATTACCTAGGATAACCCAAGAAACCCAGACAAAGTGCTATACTCTGCTTGAAGATGTGAGTAAAAGTGATGACACAGTCTTGTGGCTCTCTGAGACAGAGAGCTAGACGGATAGACAGGGAGCTTGACAGACAGGCAAATAGACAGACAGAAATGTTAGTATACCAGCAAAAACAAAGGGAGGGAGATGTTTATCTCATCTTTTGGCATCAGCTCTACCCTCATTTACCCTCATCAAACGTCAGCACTTATCAGATGTTATCTCCCCTTATCTTGTTACTGTCAGGGGTGAACATTTATTATTACATATTATTATTATTATTATTACCTATTACGTATTATTATTATGTATTATTATTATGTATTATTATTATTATGTATTATTATTATTATGTATTATTGTTATCATTACGTATTCTTCTTCTTCCTCCTCCTCCTCCTCTTCTTCTTCCTCCTCCTCCTCCTCCTCCTCCTCCTCCTCCTCTTCTTCCTCCTCCTCCTCCTCTTCTTCTTCTTCCTCCTCCTCCTCCTCCTCCTCTGCCTCCTCCTCCTCTTGCCTCCTCCTCCTCTTGCCTCCTCCTCCTCTTGCCTCCTCCTCCTCTGCCTCCTCCTCCTCTGCCTCCTCCTCCTCCTCCATTCTTGGAACAAGTTTGAAGAGCTTGTAGTTCATAATCACTATTACTATCATCACCAATGCTCACATCTGAGTCTGGGATTTTGGAAAATAGGAGTTTCCTCTTTGATTCTGGTACAACTGAACATGAACAAGATGGCCCAGCACCAGAGGTGGAAGGCTGTGGGTTGTCTGGGTTTTCCTCACTATTACCCATATAATGGTCATTAGTTTCGGTCAAAACCTCACCAGAACCTTGAAACTCATCTTCACTGTCACTTCCATCTGTATTAGAACTGTCACTGGGGAACAAAAGTGTCCCAATTCGCCGAGGAGTGAGGAACTTCTTACCACAGGGCATGGTGGAAATTGTGTACTATGATGGCATTCCCACAATGCACCACTGGGTCCCAGATTTTTTTCCTACTGCGCACACCCACCACACAGACCCATTCTCTCACATCTAGGCTTATCAGCCTTTTCCTGTGAGATTTGAGGCCGCTAGAATTTATGCGTACTAGTACAACAAAAACCCCTACGCGTAAGACGTACTAATACGACCAAAACCCTCAAAGGGTTAAACCCACGTGTAGTGGCCCAATTGGAAACACGGTTGACTGCATGCTGGAGAGAAACTGTAATAAGGTGACAGTCAGCGCCTGCACAGGCAATAGCGAAGTCATCAACATAGAGTGATGACCAAATATTGGATGGAAGACTAGAGGCCAAATCATTAATAGCAAGGAGAAAAAGTTCTGTGCTCAGAACACATCCCTGGAGGACACCTTCAGCTTGGATAAAGTCCAGGGAGAGCACATTATTAACCCGAACACGGAAATGCCTGTCAGTTAAAAAGTTCTTAAGGAAGGATGGAAGATTGCCTCGAAGGCCTAAGGAGTGGGCTTGGGCTAAAATATTATACCTTCAAGTTGTGTCATATGCCTTCTCAAGGTCAAAAAATATGGCAATAACTGAGTTGCTATTCGCAAAGGCATTACGAAAATACGTATCCAAGTGTAGTAAGGGGTCTATGGTAGAACGTCCCTTACGAAAGCCATATTGACGAGTGGAGAGACTGTTGTGTGTCTCTAAATACCACACTAAACGTCTATTTACTAGGCGTTCCATAACTTTGCAAACTGCACTGTTAAGAGCAATGGGACGATAGTGGGAGGTTTCATGTCCCGTAGTGCCTGGTTTGCGGAAAGGGAGAACAATGGCGGATTTCCACAGCTGTGGAAGAACTCCTTGTGACCAAATAAGATTGTAAAGGTGTAATAGGACTGCAAGGGCTGACTGATGTAAATGTTGTAGCATACGAATATGAATGTCGTCGGGCCCAGCTGCCAATGATCGGCAAGCTGAGAGTGTCGCCTCCAGTTCTTGAAGTGTAAAAGGCACATTATAAAGTTCTTCTCTGAGAGAAGAAAAGTCCAAGGGTGCTAACTCTATGGCAGACTTTGAGGAAAGAAATGAGGGGCATAGATGGAGTCCCTGAGAAATACGGACCAGATGATTGCCAATTTCATTGGCAACATCTAGTGGGTTTGCTATATCAACACCGGCAACCCGCAGAACAGGAGCCGGGTCAGGAGAATATTTACCACTCAGTTTTCGTACTTTTTTCCAGACTGCACTCATAGAGGAAGCAGAGGTGATGGTGGAGACATAATCTCGCCAGCAAGTGCATTTAGCATCACGGATGACACGGCGAGTGATCGCACGCTTCTGCTTAAATTCAAGAAGTCTCTCTGTGGTTCTATTGTACTGGTACCTGCCCCATGCAACGCGTTTCAAACGTACTGCACGAGCACAAGCAGGAGACCACCAAGGCACGCATTTCTGAGAATGCCTGCCCAAAGTTTGGGGTATAGAATGATAAGCTGAGGTTAAAACGGAGGACGAGAAGAGGTGTAAAAGCTCATCGATGGAGGACAAAGAAGGAACCTCTCTAAAAACAGTTAGGTGTGAGTAAAGGTTCCAATTTGCCTGATCAAATTGCCAGCGTGGGATGCGAAGAGGTGGTGAATATGAAGGGGAAGTAAGAATGATTGGGAAATGATCGCTGTCATGTAAGTCCGGAAGAACAGACCAAGTGAAGTCTAATGCGGCAGAGGAAGAGCAGACTGAGAGATCGATGCAAGAGAGAGTGTGAGTCCGAGGATCAAAATGGGTGTGAGTACCTGTATTTAAAACATGGAGGGGGTGGGTGGCAAGAAAAGCCTCTAACTGAATGCCACGGGAATCACAGTGAGACCCCCCCCCCCAGAGGAAATGGTGGGCATTAAAATCACCAAGTAACAGAATCGGTGGTGGTAATGACGAAACAAGAAAGGCAATATCTGGAATAGATAATGCCCGAGAAGGAGAGAGATATAAAGAACAGAGCGTATACCACCTATGCAAGTGGATACGGGCTGCTGTGTAATGCAGCGAAGTACGAACAAATAGCTGATGGTACGGAATTTTTAATCCAAAAATATGGTCTATGTTTTTCTTATTATTCACTGCATGCATCAAGATTTGTTTCACATGGTACACACTTACCACACAGATGCATTCTCTCATATCTAGGCTCATATCTGAGTGAGCTGAGCTCATGGTGTAGAACTAAGGCTTGGACCCTGGCTTCAAAGCCACAGAACTTCAGGATAGACCCTCAGAGAGTTAACTACATCTTCCATCACTTTACAAGTGCTACACTAGTCTACTATTAACCATACCTTCCATCACTTTACAAGTAAATAGTAGGAACTGTGTGTCAATAGTGGGACTGATTGTGGCTCAACATATCTGGTTTTCAGAAAGTAAGAATCACAGAAGTTTCCAGTGTAAGGCTATCACTCCTGAAGACCAAACATAACCGGAGAGACATAATAATAGGTCCAGTGCTGAAAGAGTGTAGATGCTGAAGCAGGAGAATACACATATACCATCAGGTCCAGCTGCCATAGGTTGATACTTTAACAATGATGATGCAAGTTCAAGAGTGGTAAATGATACTTTATACAATACATATGTATTGTATAATGTGAAGTCTAAAGCAGCAGATTCCCAGAGGAATTTAGACTGATGAAAGGCAGGAGACAAGTGTGACCCATGGTAAACATGGCCAGTAATATTTTATTGCAGTTGCAACTTTAATTTGATCTGTAACTTTTGCACTAACAGTATCAATGACTGCTACTGATTTAGGCAAATAATTACCTGCAGATTTTCACAACTTTTTTCATGTTGCACTCTTATTATAATCAAAGGGGCAGCACTAAACACGTAGGATTATACAGCTCCTGTGTGGGGAGATGTGGAAGGTATTCAGGCTTAATTCAGGGAACTGGAGCACAGATCCATTCTCTAGATCAAGAGCCCCTCACCAGCATCAAGGAACCTTCCTTGAGGGACTTTCTATACTGCAGTCCTAAAACTGATGCAATTCAAAATTAAAATATCAACCCATTAACAAGCATGCTTGTTGACTCATATGACTCATCTGGCATGAATTATTGCTTTAAATTTAGATAGCAGGCAACAGCCCAGCTATACTGATGCCTGCCTCATGTGGCACTTTTGAGTCAGATGGCCACAGTACAATCTGGTGATCACTAGGGAATGCTTTTATGAAAAGACTTTACTGAGGTTTGTTGAATGACAATTCTGGTAGCTGAAAGAAGAGAAGTAACAAAAATACACCACAATGAATAAAGCATCTGAGCAAGGAAGAGAGGTGTAGAGAGTATGAAAAATGGTAAACTCCATACTTTTAATTTGCCACCTTAGATAAATGGTCCAAGTCGGACCGAAACGTTGTCGTAAGCTCCTCTCTTCTATGTGCGGGTTATTTGTGTATCGTTCCAATCCTGGTATGTGTCTTTTTTAATTTCGCAATGATAATTAGGTATAAGAGTTGATATTAATAGGATAATTTGTCACCACCAAATTAAAGTCCAGTGCCACAGTTAAGTAAATCAATAGATGAATATGAGTATAAGAGACAACATGGGTTGAAGACCCAGTATTAGTTCATGGTATACATGGGTTGAAGACCCAGTATTAGTTCATGGTATACATGGGTTGAAGACCCAGTATTAGTTCATGGTATACATGGGTTGAAGACCCAGTATTAGTTCATGGTATACATGGGTTGAAGACCCAGTATTAGTTCATGGTATACATGGGTTGAAGACCCAGTATTAGTTCATGGTATACATGGGTTGAAGACCCAGCATTAGTTCATGGTATACATGGGTTGAAGACCCAGTATTAGTTCATGGTATACATGGGTTGAAGACCCAGTATAAGTTCATGGTATACATGGGTTGAAGACCCAGCATTAGTTCATGGTATACATGGGTTGAAGACCCAGCATTAGTTCATGGTATACATGGGTTGAAGACCCAGCATTAGTCCATGGTATACATGGGTTGAAGACCCAGTATTAGTTCATGGTATACATGGGTTGAAGACCCAGCATTAGTTCATGGTATACATGGGTTGAATATCCAGCATTAGTTCATGGTATACATGGGTTGAAGACCCAGCATTAGTTCATTGTATACATGGGTTGAAGACCCAGTATTAGTTCATGGTATACATGAGTTGAAGACCCAGTATTAGTTCATGGTATACATGGGTTGAAGACCCAGTATTAGTTCATGGTATACATGAGTTGAAGACCCAGTATTAGTTCATGGTATACATGAGTTGAAGACCCAGTGTTATTTCATGGTATACATGGGTTGAAGACCCAGTATTAGTTCATGGTATACATGAGTTGAAGACCCAGTGTTATTTCATGGTACACATGAGTTGAAGACCCAGTGTTATTTCATGGTACACATGAGTTGAAGACCTGGTATTAGTTCCAGGTATACATGGGTTGAAGACCTGGTATTAGTTCCAGGTATACATGGGTTGAAGACCTAGTATTTAAAACACAAAGTAAAGATGCTTTAAAAAGACTCCAATAGGTCCTATGACAGTGACAATGGGACCTGCACTATGACAGTGACAATGGGACCTGCACTATGACAGTGACAATGGGACCTGCACTATGACAGTGACAATGGGACCTGCACTATGACAGTGACAATGGGACTCACACTATGACAGTCACAATGGGACCCACAGTATGACAGTCACAATGGGACTCACATTATGACAGTCCCAAAGGGACCCATATTATAGACAATTTTGGTATTTAAAATCTAAAATAATTAGTGGTACAGTAAAGAATGAAACTTGGAATTATAGGTCATCTATAAATAAGAAAGAAGAAGCAATGTACAAAGAGCATATTGTTTACAAATTACCTAAAACACTGTCTTATGTATAATAGTCTGAATTAGCAACTGACTACTGCTGTTCACTGAATATTTCACTGCTGCTCCTCACTGAACATTTCACAGCTGCTGTTCACTGAATATTTCACTGCTGCTCCTCACTGAATATTTCACTGTTGCTCCTCACTGAATATTTCACTGTTGCTCCTCACTGAATATTTCACAGCTGCTGTTCACTGAATATTTCACTGCTGCTCCTCACTGAATATTTCACTGTTGCTCCTCACTGAATATTTCACTGTTGCTCCTCACTGAATATTTCACTGTTGCTCCTCACTGAATATTTCACTGTTGCCCCTCAATGAATATTTCACTGTTACCCCTCACTGAATATTTCACTGTTGCTCCTCACTGAATATTTCACTTTTGCTCTTCACTGAATATTTCACTACTGCTGTTCACTGAATATTACATTGTTGCTGTTCACTGAATGTCTCACTACTGCTGTTCACTGAATATTTCACTGTTGCTGTTCACTGAATATATCACTACTGCTGTTCACTGAATATTTCACTACTGTTGTCCACTGAATATTTCACAGTTGCTGTTCACTGAATATTTCATTACTGTGGTTCACTGAATACCGTAAGGCCCCGCTTTATGGCATTTTGCCTTACGGTGTTCCGCTAATATGGCGATGTCAAATTATGACCAAAATTTGCTATACGGCAAGCAGTCTTTCAAATACAGCGCCCCTCCACCCGGTTTCTTTACATTTTCCGTGACCACATCTATTATGTAAGGAAACTTTCCAAAATTTCAAGTGTTTTAAAGTTACTGCATATTTTATGTGTACCTGTACCTAAATATACTCACACACTGTGCTGGTGTGCAGGTACATTAAAATCGCTAAGTCTCTCTCTACTCATGACGCCAATACTACGTAATAATAATCGCTCTTGGGCATACTAAATGTCTTATTTTACATCAACATAGGCATTTTCATTAATCAATCTATGATATTTTCCTCAACATTATATATGAAACCCATTACACAGCATATAAACATGATACATACACTCACAGAATAAAAATTGATGTAAATATGAGATTTGTTTACAAAGCAGCTGTGTAGGTAGTGTTGGAAGAATTACGTTTTCTCTAGTCAAACTGGGGGATAACTGTAGAAAAATATTCTTTTCGTATGCCTTTATATATAGCAATTCACGACCCTTGTGGGTTTAGTGTTTTTTATTGTAATAATAATAATAATAATAATAATAATAATAATAATAATATTATTATTATTATTATTATTATTATTATTATTATTAATATTACCATCTTCATTTACTCTAAAAATGGTGTGTTGCTGTTTGTTTATTCTGTACTAACTTGTATAACTTGTACACAATGTAAGAGTATTTGTATTGTGAGGTAATTATTATTATAATAAAAAAATATTGAGGTAAATGTTTTACAAACTCTTACAAATGTACGTGAATGAACTAAAAGTAGACACATATTAATACACATTTATTTCACCTGACCAAGTGATCACCCACTACCTGTTCAGTTTGTATTCTTACATTGTCTCAACTCTATCTCGCTCTCTCTCTCGTTTACTCTTTCGTTAACTAGTTGGCTCTCATTGACGATGGCGTCTAAGGTTAGCTGTGATAAAAAGAGAAGTCGTAATTATTATTATAATCAAAAAGAAGCGCTAAGCCACAAGGGCTATACAGCGCTGCAGGGTAGGGAAGGAAGCAAGGGAATTGGATGGCAGAAGGGAGGGGGGATGATCAGCAGGTTACAGAAAACAGCGGGGCAGGGGATAGTACGGGGGTAGAAGGTAGCAAGAGATTGAAGTAGAAAGGGCTGAAGGTATCAGAATTTGTGAAGTAAGTCAGTCGTTGTCAAAAAGTCAATGAGAGAGTCCGGATGAAAGGTGGGTCCATCAGCGAGAAGGGAAGGTAAAGAGAGAGCAGCGGAGCGAAGACGACGACAGAGGTAAATTCTGCGTGCTCGTTGATAAAGTGGGCAGTCCAACAGAATGTGGCTGACTGATAATGGAGCTTGGCAATTCTCACAGAGAGGAGCAAGACGCCTCTCCATGAGATATCCATGAGTAAGACGAGTATGGCCAATGCGAAGACGGGAGAGAGTAGTCTCCCAACCTCGACACTGGTGATAAGAAGACGGCCAGTAACCTATACTCGGTTTAATAGACTGAAGTTTGTTGCCGAGCATAGTAGACCAACGTTGTTGCCAACGGGTGTGAAGGTGGGAAGATATTGCAGCAAAATAGTCCGTAAATGGAATACCTCTATAAGAAACTGGTAGGTCATGTACTGCTGACCGCGCAGCAGTGTCTGCCTGTTCATTGCCCTGTACGTCAACATGACCAGGGACCCAACAAAAAACAATATCTTTATGCTTGGTAAAGATGCGGCGTAGCCAAAGTTGGATACGGAGGACTAAGGGGTGAGGTGTATCAAATTTTTGTATAGCCTGTAAAGCACTAAGGGAGTCTGAGACAACCACAAATGATGACACAGGCATAGATGCAATACGGATAAGTGCTGTAAGGATGGCATATAATTCAGCAGTAAAAATACTAGCCGAAGATAGTAAATGCCCTTGTACGACGCTGTCCGGAAACACTGCTGCGCATCCTACGCCGTCAGAAGACTTAGAGCCATCTGTGTACACAGCAATGGCATGAGAATGAGAGTGAAAGTGGTCAAGAAAAAGAGAGCGGGAAGCGACCGTAGACAGTTGGGCTTTCGAGCAAGGGAGGGAGAAAGAACAGACTCGAACAGCTGGAACTTCCCAGGGGGGTAGGGAAAAGTGAGATGCCACATGTACATAGAAAGGTGGTAGTTGAAGAGAAGACAAGAGCGAATGAAGGCGAAGAGAGAAGGGACGGAGTAAACAGGGGCGTCGAACAAATAAAGAATGTCTACTAATATCAGTGACCATTCTATAAATGGAAGGATTGCGGAGATCATGAGAGCGTACATAGTAGCGCAGGCAATGGGCATCACGGCGATCGGATAAGGATGGAACGTTCGCTTCTGCATAGAGGCTCTCGACAGGGGAAGAGCGGAAAGCACCAAGGCATAAACGTAATCCTTGGTGATGAATGGGGTTAAGGCTAGAGAGAGTAGCAGGAGATGCCGCTGAATAGATCTGGTCACCATAATCAAGTTTCAATAAAATAAGGGTGGAATGTAGGCGAAGGAGGGTTCGATGATCAGCTCCCCACGAAAGATGAGCAAGGGTTTTAAGAAGGTTCAGCCGGCTGTGACAAGTTGCCTTCAGAGAGGTAATGTGAGGTTTCCAGGATAACCTACGATCAAAGAGGAGGCCCAGAAACTTGACTGTATCACGTTCAGGGATACGGGAGCCATAGAGGTACAAAGGATGATCGGAGATGACAGAGCGTCTAGTGAAAGTGATTTGATGGGTTTTAGTGCTGGAAAATTTAAACCCATGTGTGGTGGCCCAATTGGAAACACGGTCGACTGCATGTTGGAGAGAAACTGTAAGGAGGTGACAGTCAGCGCCTGCACAGGCAATAGCAAAGTCATCAACATAGAGTGATGACCAAATATTGGATGGAAGACTAGAGGCCAAATCATTTATAGCAAGGAGAAAAAGTGTTGTGCTCAGAACACATCCCTGGGGGACACCTTCAGCTTGGATAAAGTCCGGGGAGAGCACATTATTAACCCAAACACGGAAATGTCTGTCAGTTAAAAAGTTCTTAAGGAAGGATGGTAGATTGCCTCGAAGGCCTAAGGAGTGGGCTTGGGCCAAAATATTATACCTTCAAGTTGTGTCATATGCCTTCTCAAGGTCAAAAATTATGGCAATAACTGAGTGGTTATTCGCAAAGGCATTAAGAACATACGTATCCAAGCGTAGTAAGGAGTCTATGGTAGAACGGCCCTTACGAAAGCCATATTGACGATGGAGAGACTGTAGTGTGTCTCTAAATACCACACTAAACGTCTATTTACCAGGTATTCCATCACTTTGAAACTGCACTGGTAAGAGCAATGGAACGATAGTGAGAGGCTTCATGTCCCGTAGTACCCGGTTTGCGGAAAGGGAGAACAATGGCAGATTTCCACAGCTGTGGAAGAACTCCCTGTGACCAAATCAGATTGAAAAGGCGTAATAGGACTGCAAGGGCTGACTGATGTAAATGTTGTAGCATACAAATATGAATGTTGTCGGGCCCAGCTGCTGATTATCGGCAAATTGAGAGTGCTGCCTCCAGTTCTTGAAGTGTAAAAGGCACATTATACTGTTCTTCTCTGAGAGAAGAAAAGTCCAAGGGTGCTAACTCTCTGGCAGACTTTGAGGAAAGAAATGAGGGGCACACGTGGAGCCCCTGAGAAATATGGACCAAATGATTGCCAATTTCATTGGCAACATCTAGTGGGTTTGCTATATCAACACCGGCAACCCACAGAACAGGAGCCGGGTCAGGAGAATATTTACCACTCGGTTTTCGTACTTTTTTCCAGACTGCACTCATAGAGGAAGCAGAGGTGATGGTGGAGACATAATCTCGCCAGCAAGTGCGTTTAGCATCACAGATGACACGGCGAGTGATCGCACACTTCTGCTTAAAATCAAGAAGTCTCTCCGTGGTTCTATTGTACCAGTACCTGCCCCATGCAGCACGTTTCAAACGTACTGCATGAGCACAAGCAGGAGACCACCAAGGCATGCATTTCTGAGAATGCCTGCCTGAAGTTTGGGGTATAGAATGAGAAGCTGCAGTTAAAACGGAGGACAAGAAGAGATGTAAAAGCTCATCAATGGAGGATGAAGAAGGAACTTCACTAAAAACAGTTAGTTGTGAGTAAAGGTTCCAATTTGCCTGATTAAATTGCCAGCGTGGGTTACAAAGAGGTGGTGAATATGAAGGTAAAGGAATAATGATTGGGAAATGATCGCTGTCATGTAAATCCGGGAGAACAGACCAGGTGAAGTCTAATGCAGCGGACGAAGAGCAGACCGAGAGATCGATGCAAGAGAGAGAGTATGAATCTGAGGATCAAAATGGGTGTGAGTACCTGTATTTAAAACATGGAGGGGGTGGGTAGCAAGAAAAGCCTCTAACTGAATGCTACGGGAATCACAATGAGACCCTCCCCAGAGGAAATGATGGGCATTAAAATTGCCAAGTAACAGAAGTGGTGGCGGTAATGACGAAACAAGAAAGGCAATATCTGGGATAGATAATGCCCGAGAAGGAGAGAGATACAACGAACAGAGTGTATATCACCTATGCAAGTGGATACTGGCTGCTGTGTAATGCAGCGAAGTATGAACAAATAGCTGATGGTACGGAATATCAGTGCGTAGAAGAAGGGCACTTTCATTAAAGGTCCCATCAGGAAAAGGATCTGAAGAATACAATAAATTATAGCCTGAGATAGGATAGATAACAGCAGAGTGTAATTTTGGTTCCTGTAAGCAAACACCAACAGGGGAAAACTGGAAGAGCAACATCTGAAGCTCACCCCAATTACCACTGAGGCTGCGAATATTCCACTGTAAATAGGCCATGATTGGCAACGATAAAGATACCTGAAATCCACAGGTAAGGGTACCTATGGACTAGAGGGGTTAGAAAAGTCCACATGCGATGGCAAAGGAAAATGTTTAAGTAGCGAAGGAACGGTGCGTTGTGAAGAAAGGAGTTGCGCAGATGGAGGAGAGGAGAGAGAAGGAACAGAGGGTGGATCAGTGTCCATTCATGGTTTGGTCTCTGCAATATATTCAGAGATTGCTTCAAGTGTTTCGGAGTTCAGAGACTTCGTATGGGAGACAATATTGTAGATGGAAGGAGGAGGAGTTCGAGTAAAGATCGGAGCTGTAATGGACTGTACCAATGTAGGGGGGGGTGAAAGGGTGGAGGGAACTGGAGAAGTGTGGGAGGGGACAGAAGAGGCAGAAACCTGGGAGGTGGCAGAAGAGGAAGAAACTTGAGAGGGGACAGGGGAGGAAGGCACAGTACGAGGAGGAGGATGAACCTCCACACTTGTAACAGAGCCATTGAAAGGGGAAGACTCAGGTACAGAGACCGAGAAGGTAAAATGTGGAGGTGGATGAAGGGAAGGAGGGGTTAAAGGAGATTTTTTGGGCCTCTGAGAAGTAGAGGGACGATTGGGAGGTGTCGTACGAGGTCTTGTCAATACCGGGGTTTGTGAGGGAGGACACGAAGAAGTGAGGACAGACTGAGGAGTTGAAGTAGGGATGTCTGAGCCCAGGACAGCAAAAGAATTAGATACAGGAGTGACTATGGGACTGGCAACTGCAGAGGAGGCTGCAGAAGATGTGACCCCAGAAGTGGGGGAACGCTTTGAAACACGGGGCAGTCTCCCTTGGAGGTGGAGATGAGAAACCGCCATAGCATAAGGGAGACCTTCTGCCTCTTTGAGGCAACGAATTTCCCGCTCATTTAAGTAGACTTGGCAACGGCGAGAGTACGAAGGGTGAGCCTCATGACAATTAAGGCAAGAGGGAGTTCGACTGCAAGACGTATTAGAATGGTCATCGGCACCACAGACTGGGCATTTGGCCATAGATCTGCAATATTTTGCTGGGTGGCCAAATCGCCAGCAATTCCTACACTGTTGCAGTGTAGGGATCACCTTCCGAACTTGTAATCGATGTCCTGCTACATAAACAGAGGATGGGAGTTCATGGCTGTCAAAAGTTAAATGAGCCACATTGCAAGGGTATCGTCTTCGTCCGCAGGCAGGAAGAACATAAGTGTCTACCTTGAGAATTGGGAGATCTTGGAGTTCCAGCTGTTCGAGAATGTCAGTGCCACATGTCTGGAAATTCTGTTGGACTATGGTATGGGGCAGAATAACAGTACCACTACAAGAATTGAGGGAATGATGTTTTTCGATAGTGATAGGACTAGTATCGATATGTGAAAGAAGAGAAAGATCATGAGCTTGGGTAGAATTCTGGACTGTGATGATGCGCGTACCACTCTTAAGAGCATGAAAGGAAATATCTCTACCAACTTGGCATAGGAGCACTTTGCTAATACTATGGTCGGAAATATAGGCAGTAGAAGAAGTCGGTCAAAATGTAAAGAATTTAGTCCATTGTGTGGTCTGAAACCGAGTGTGGAGAGGGAGTGCATGACGTGTCAGTCTTTTCCGAGTAGAAAGGGAAGGTAACAAAGTAACATCATTAGGAGATTGTCGTTGACGTTCAGAAGTGGGACCAGAGTCAGTCTGACGTGGGACGGGCTGGCGATTCGAAAATTGCCGCACCATAGAGGGAGAAGCCGGAAGCATAGTCAAAGGAGAGCGGAGGTCAGACAAATCGAAGGAGTCAGTGGAAGCCCCGGTACCTGAAGTGGGTGAGGAAACAGCACCAGCAAGAGGTACAGGGGCCTTAGGAATGTCTGAAGAGTGGCCAAAAGACGAGGCGAGGTCAGAACGGGGTGCGGTAGCAATAAGGGGCCCGGGGGTAGCGGGGTCATGGATCGGGTACTCCATGATTAGGTTACTTCTTTCTTTTTGTTTTTAAGAAAAAAAAAGAAAGAAGAAAAGAAAATAAAAATAAAAAAAAAGAATAAAAATGGGGGGGACCTGGGAGGGATAGTTCCTAGGAGGAATGAAAGAGCCAGAAATCTCCCTCCGTGCCCAAGAGGACCTCAGCACCGCAAGTAGCGCAGATGCAGCATGGAACCCATGCCATACCCTACCCATCATGCCAGTAAACCAGCAATCTGGGATAGCAACCTCACATCTGCCGAGCTACCTCGGTGGACAAAAGAGAGGGCGGCTGGATATCCGCCACAAAGCATACCTCCTTCGGCCACCACCTCCGGAATCTGAAAGGTGGCTTCCAGAGATACATCCATCGCCCGAAAGACACCCAAAGCCACCCTCCGGGATACAGGAGAGGGATCGGGACATCCCCAGGCAATCCAGATTCCACGGCAAACTATGCCACCGCCAAGAACCTCAATGGAATGGGATGGACCCCGGTACCCTTTCCCCTACCTAGGAACTAGTGTGCCTGTGGGAAAAAGTCCCAAATGCCAAAAAGGAAGAGCAAAAGGGAGGGGTGGGGAGGAGGAGGAGGAAAGGAAAAAGGGGAGGATGGGAGAGGGAAGGGGGGATTGCGGGGTAATTAGGTTCGGTCTGAGGAAGGAGACCAACAGGTCTAATTCCTCAGACCAAGAGCCTTTTCACCATGCCAAGGAGCCCCCCTTGAAGAGGTCTCCCTACATTAAGATTACAAATACTTAAAGATAAGTAATGAATTTACTGTGACTGTATTTTACTTTGTGTGTTTTTAATGCCTAGTTCTATTACTAACTTAATATAATTTAGTGTAAACTTGTTGTCTGGCATTTATATGCATTTATAAATGGAAAAAATGGCGTTCTGCCTTCCGGCGATGTCTGCTTTCCGGCGACAGCCTGGAACCTAACCAGCCGTGTAAGTGGGGCCCTACTGTATTTCACTACTGCTGCCCACCAAGTATTTCACTGCTGCTGTTTACCAAATATTTCACTGCAGATTTCTTAGTTACTGCAGTAAGTAGATTAAAGATTTGACCTTAAAGTATTTTCCCTATATGTATATATATATATGTGTATATTGTTTATACTCTATACAGTGGAACCTCTACTTACGAGTTTAATCTGTTCTGTGAGCTTGCTCACATCTGGATTTGCTCATTGGCAGAGTCAATTTTCCTCATTTAAATTAACTGAAATGCAATTAATCCATTCCCGGATCTCGGTAGGCACAATAGGATACAGTGGACCCCCGCATAGCGACCTTAATCCGTGCAAGAGGGCTGGTTGTTATGCGAAATGTTCGGTATGCGAATGAATTTTCCCCATAAGAAATAATGGAAATCAAATTAATCCGTGCAAGACACCCAAAAGTATGAAAAAAAAAATTTTACCACATGAAATATACATTTTCCTACACACAAAGAGAAGGATACATGCACAATAGTAGAGTAGTACATGCACAATATATATTGTGCATGTACTACTCTAAATGAAGAATAAATGACACTTACCTTTACTGAAGATGCAGCAATGACTGATGAGACACTGTGTCCTGGGAGTGCCTTTTCCTCCTGAGTACTGTAGGTCCTGTTTGGCATTTTCTTCCAGAACATGCCTTATCACACTGTGTATGCCACTACGATTCTTAAATCTCTCAAACCAACCTTTGCTGGCTTTAAATTCACCAATATGAGCACTAGTTCCAGGCATTTTTCCCTGTTCACCTGGGTGTTAGTAGACTGGTGTGGGTTGCATCCTGGGAGACAAGATTAAGGACCCCAATGGAAATAAGTTAGACAGTCTTCGATGACACTGACTTTTTTGGGTTATCCTGGGTGGCAAATCCTCTGGGGTTAATTGTTTCTTGGTATTCTCAATAAGCCACACCAACAACGGTGCTACAGCAGCAGCAGCAGCTGACGGTGGTACAACAGCAACAGACGATGCTACAGCAGCAGCAGACGGTACTACAGCAGCAGCAGCAGCTGACGGTGGTACAACAGCAGCAGCAGCTGACGGTGGTACAACAGCAGCAGCAGCTGACAGTGCAGCAGCAGCTGACGGTGGTACAACAGCCACAAACGATGCTACAGCAGCAACGGACGATGCTACAGCAGCAGCAGACGATGCTAAAGCAGCAGCAGATGATGCTACAGCAGCAGCAGACGATGCTACAGCAGCAGCAGACGATGCTACAGCAGCAGCAGGCGGTGCTACAGCAGCAGCAGACGATGCTACAGCAGCAGCAGACGGTGCTACAGCAGCAGCAGCAGCTGACGGTGGTGCAACAGCAGCAGCAGCTGACAGTGCAGCAGCAGCTGACAGTGCAGTAGCAGCTGACGGTGGTACAGCAGCATCAGCAGCTGTACCACCAATAGTAGCGATGGTTGATTGGGGTTTATTATACAACCTGGCCAGCTCGGAGACACGCACTCCACTTTCATACTTATCAATGATCTTTTTCTTCATCTCTATAGTAATTCTCACCCTTATTGCTGTAGGGTTGGCACTAGAAGCTTTCTTGGGGCCCATGGTCACTTATTTTCCAGAAAAAATCACCAAAAACACTGTAATAATACGAAATGTTCCGACTGTATGCTTGGATGTTACCGTGGAGGCTGGCTGGTAAACAATGCCACCGGCGGAACATGTGAGCGTGGCTCAGGCCGCACATTGGACGCGTCTCGGACGAAGAGCAGTGAGCGGGTTTTTGGGTGGTATGCGAGGCAAAATTTTTGCAAAAAAAGCGACCGGTATGCGGATTGTACGGTATGCGATGCGTACGGTATGCGGGGGTCCACTGTACTTCAGTATTTTGCTAATATCATCTATATAGCTTGTTTATCTATCACAATTCATCTGACATAATAAACAATATAAATAACATAGAAACCTGATATATACTCTAGAATGAATAAAAAATGTCATTATGTGACAAGTGGAGGTGGCCACAACAGCTCCTGCAATGTTGTGATAATCACTGCCATCTAGTGAGGGCCTTCTGAAGCCATCTATTATAATAATTATTATTATATAATACATTATTAAACATGTATTATTATTATTATTATTATACTATTATTATTATATGTATTATTATTATTATTATTATTACAATATAAATAATTTGTAATTTTTATTCACACAAAAAAATAGAAGATTTACTGTTATGCTGACTGCTGCATTATTGTAATAATTGTATAAATAATGTAAACCCATTCATGACTGCATATTGGACATTGAACATTGCCAAAATCATATCTATTTCTGTAATATATCTTCCATTATATCAAATAAGAACAAAAAGGAGAATACAACCATAAAAACCATAATGAACTCCATTATTTATGGCCCGATTTCTTTCATTTTTTGGTGTATGTAAAGAAGCATCTTTCCATTATACATTGACCAATTTTCAATAAGATAGTCCAACAAATAAGTGAGATCCAATTCCCTAGATCAAGGGCAAGAGCCCCTCATCAGTGTCAAGGAACCTCCCTTGAGGCCTACTAGCTTCTGGAAATTTCACTTGCATCTGGAAGCAACAAATCCATCGAGCGACTGCTTGTATCTGGAAAAACTTGCACATGGATGCACTCATAAGTAGAGGTTCCACTGTATTAGCTATCATCCATACACAAGACTGATATCTTTATAAAATATATAAGATTTAGTGAACACTAATAGAACTTATCTTCTCTATGATATGAACTTCTTATATGATTTACATAACTGATATTTCATTAACATCTTTCACTGTGAACAATGATAATGCATCTCCCTTGCATATATTCTCATGTGCTTATAACTAAAATATTCCTGATGAACTCACGAAATCGTAATGACACGACTGCAAACAAACCATACCACGGGCGGGATTTGAACCCGCAGTCTGGAGTTTTGAGTCTCTGACCGCGGGTTCAAATCCCGCCCGTGGTATGGTTTATTCCTGATGAATTTAGCATTTAACATGTTTTATCTTCTGTATGTACTCGCATATGTCTCACAAGACGGCCTTTTTCAGAAAAACATTTCAGACACTTAGAACACTGATATGGTTTATATCCTGTATGTACTCGCATGTGTTTCACAAGACCACATTTCACACTAAAACATCTGAGACACTCAGAGCACTGATATGGTTTATCTCCTGTATGTACTCGCATATGTGTCACAAGAAGGCCTTTTCGAGTAAAACATTTCAGACATTCAGAGCACTGATATGGTTTATCTCCTGTATGTACTTGCATATGTGTCACAAGACTGCCTTTTACGCTAAAACATTTCAGACACTCAGAGCATCGATATGGTTTATCTCCTGTATGTACTCGCATATGTGTCGCAACCCTGCCTTTTTGAGAAAAACATTTCAGACATTCAGAGCACTGATATGGTTTATCTCCTGTATGTACTCGCATATGTGTCACAAGATACTCTTTTATACTAAAACATTTCAGACACTCAGAACACTGATAAGGTTTATTTCCTGTATGCAATTGCATATGTGTCACAAGCCTGCCTTTTACACTAAAACATTTCAGACACTCAGAACACTGATAAGGTTTATCTCCTGTATGTACTCGCATATGTTTCACAAGAATGCTTTTTCGAGTAAAACATTTCAGACACTCAGAGCATTGATATGGTTTATCTCCTGTATGTACTCGCATATGTCTCACAAAACTGCCTTTCTGAGTGAAACATTTCAGACACTCAGAACACTGATATGGTTTATCTCCTGTATGTACTCGCATATGTGTCAGAAGACCACCTTTTTGAGTAAAACATCTCAGACACTCAGAACACTTATATGGTTTATATTCTTTATGTTTTTTCATAATGTTTAAAGGAAGGTAGTTCATTTTAAAATATTTCAGTCATTCAACAGTGATACAGTTAATCTTCTTTATATACTCTCATGCGTATTTCAGGATTTTTTTTTTAATTATTCTGGGCACAGAATAGTTTTCCTTATGAACATATTCCCATGTTAAGATAATTTTTGGCAAATTTTTTTTTACTGATGAGCAGTAATAAAGTTTATTTTGTAAATGTTTAAGAACATTGCAGATACACAAAACATTTTTATTATTTTCTCGTGTCTTTAAACCAATTTTTCTGAAAAATTTTAATTACAGTATATCTAACTTGTATTTTTCTATGAACTGCCATGCATTTTAGATAGAATTCTCAATATCAAAAGCAAAATTGTTTAATTAGTAATACTTAGCTAGTTAAACATTCACAAGAATATCAGATGCCCATCTTAAAGTACTGAAGATATAGTGTCTGGCAAGATACAACCTGGTAGTCTTACACTGGTGCTTCTTAAAGTACTGAAGATATAGTGTCTGGCAAGATACAACCTGGTAGTCTTACACCAGTGCTTCTTGAAGTACTGAAGATACAGTGTCTGGCAAGACACAGCCTGGTAGTCTTCCACAAAATACTTCAGCAATATCAGTTGTTGTTCAAGACACACTGGTGTTTCTTCAAGTACTGAAGATATAGTGTCTGGGAAGATACAACTCGGTAGTTTTCCACAAAATACTTCTGCAATAGAAACATGAGTCAGTACAGCACAATATTCCACCAATACCAACACAACATACTGAGCTAAGAAACTATTTTTTTCTCTCTATTACCAAATGTTTTGCTAAAAAAAATTGTGACTTTTAAATGTTTAGCTTTAAAGAACTTACAGATAAATCACATGTTGTGAATAATAATTATGTTAACTAATAATTGTGTAAGCAATATGACTTGAACAAACATCTTCAATTTTTATTATATTCATGGGGCATTATAGCAATATAATCCAATTATATACTAAACCTGAAAGGGTCATAGGGCACTGCAGAGTGAATTGTGCTAAAGAAGGAATATGCAAAGGTAAGAGACAAGTGTGTTGTAGAGGTGTACAACAGGCAGAGTTAGCAAAGGTAGGAGGGTGTGTGTTGTAGGAGTGTAAAGGGAGGTAGAGTTAATAAGGGTAGTAAAGTGTGTATTGTAGGAGTGTGTAAGAGGGAGAGTTAAAATCTTTGAAAGGGTTCTAAGAAGAAAGACTGCCAACCACCTAGATACCCATCAAATACACAAGTGCGACCATGGTGTAATAGTGCACAAAATGCATTACAAAGGAATAAAAGGAAAAGATGGTAGCTGAATTTATAACTTCCTAACAATTAGAACACAAAGAGTAATAGTAAACAGAGTAAAGTCTGAGGCAGCTACAGAGAAAAGCTCTGTTCCACAAGGCACAGTACTTGCTCCCATCCTATTCCTCATCCTGACATAGTCAGAGATGTAAGTCATAGCTCTGTGTCTACCTTTCAAGGTGACACCCGAATTGCAAAGACAGTGTCCTCCATCAAAAACATCGCAAGACTCCAAGTGGACATCAACCAAATCTTCAAATGGGCCACTCATATCAATATAAAGTTCAATAAAAAGAAATTTCGACTACTCAGATATGGAAAACTAGAGGAAATTAAAATTGTATCAGGGTATACAACAAATTCTAACTATACACACAATATAGCAAAAAAGTAATGTGAAGGATCTGGGAGTGACACTGCCAGTGGATCTCACCTTAAACGATCACAACAATGTATTTACCACACCTGTTAAAAAAATGATAGGATGGATAATGAGAACCTTCAAAACTAGGGATAACAAGCCCATGATGATTCTCTTCAAATTGCTTGCTCTCTCTAGGCTGGAATACTGGTGTACACTAACTGAGCTTTCGAAGCAGTCGAAATTGCTGACCTGGAGAGTGAACGAAGAACTTTCATGGCACACATAAGTATGATAAAGCACCTACATTACTGGGAAAGGTTGAAGTATCTTGATTTGTATTCCTGGAATGCAGGCAAGAGAGATGCATGATAACATACACTTGGAAAATCCTAGAGGGATTGGTACCAAACTTGCACATGAAAATCAATCCATATGCAAGCAAAAGACTCAGCAGGAGATCCAACATTTCCCCAATGAAAAGCAATGGCATCACGAGTACACCGAGAGACAATGGAATAAGTGTCAGGGGCCAAAAACTGCTTAACTGCCTCCCAGCATACATAAGGCAGATCATCAATAGACCCCTGGCTGTCTTCAAGAAGGCACTGAACACACACCTTAAGTCAGTACCTGACCAGCTGGGCTGTGATTCTTATGTCAGTTTGTGTGCAGCCAGCAGCAACAGCCTGGTTGATCAAACCATGATCCACCACAAAGTCTGGTCTCAGACTGGGCTGTTGGGGTGTTGACCCCTCACACCCTCTCCAGGTATACTCCAGGTATGAAGTACAGTTAGCAGTGGTAGTAGTGTGTTTCGCAGGAGTGTACAAGAGGTAGAGTTAACAAGGGTAGTTGAGTGTGTTGAAGGAGTGTATAAGAGGTAGAGTTAACAAAGGTAGTAGTAGTGTGTGTTGTAGAAGTGTGCAAGAGGTAGAATTAGCAAGGGTAGTAGTGTGCGTTGTAAGAGTGTGTAAGAAGTAGAGTTAGCAAGGGTAGTAGTGGGTATTGTAGGAGTGTACAAGAAGCAGAGTTAACAAGGGTAGTAGTGTGTGTTGTAGAAGGTGTTGTAGAAGTGTAGGGTGTTTGGGGTGTTCAGGAAGGGGTAGTACCTCTGGCATGGGGGAGCTTGTCGTACCCTTCTCGGGGCAGCTCGCCAGCTTTTGGTCCCCACCTGACGCCCAGCTCTCACTTGTGGCTCCAAGTAGCTGCTAGCATGCAACAGCAGCCACACCCCGGGCAACAGCTTCGACAGGCCGGCTAAACCAAGTGAGGGTAGCCATCGGGTCATTGACCCCCGGTAAAGTCAACTAGGGCTTGCCTACCTAAGCATGGGAAGACTGACTCTGGCGGACCGCGCAGATGAAACCACTAGATTGGTTCAACGGGCAGAAAGGCAGTTCCAGCAAGGTGTTGTGGAGTGCTAAGGGCACGATGAGGCACTAAGGACATCCTGGTCATCCACTGCATCCGATCCCATCTCCAGTCATCTCGACTTTGTCTTGCCACTGGCCTCAGATGGCTCCAGACGAGAGAGTGAGGTCGACGCTGCGCAACTCTTCCTTACTTTAAACAAAGTCACAGCGCATGTCATCAATCATTTTTTATCCCACCTTTATCCCACCTCATCACCCAAGACCTGTGGTGATAGGCGAGCGACAAAGTGACAGGTGTGGGTACACTGGAAGTCGTAGCCGTGGACCTGCACACAGGCGGCTCAGGCCAAAGGGTCGTTCTTTACTGACCAGAGCAGCGGTGGAGTTCGGCAGCCGTCTGAGTGACTGAGCAGCCCTCTTCAGGAATGCACTGCTCACCTCCATGGCATGAGGAACGGACTAGAAAAGGTGTCCCAAACATTGCCTGCTCCACGAAACCCTAGCCAGCTTACCGCGGTTGGCGGGCACCCTTCTACATGCGGTCGAAACTACAAGACATCAAAGAAGAAAACCAAGATCACACTTCTCAACCTTGCCACTTGGAACGTCCGTATGCTTCTCGACAGGGACGACTCAGACAGACCTCAGAGACATACAGTACTCATCGCAATGAACTCGCCAGATACAGCATTGACATCGCTGCCATAAGTGAGACTAGACTAGCTGGCGAGGGCGAACTCTGCGAAAGAGGAGCAGGCTAAACCTTCTTTTGGTCCGGACGAGGAGCCGAGGAGAGACGGGAGGCAGGAGTTGGCTTTGTAGTGAAGTCATCCCTCATTGGCAAGCTGGCTGGCCCACCAAAAGGAGTGAACGATTGCCTTATGATGATGAGAATCACCCTGTCCTGCGGACAGAAGTTTGCCACTATTGTCAGTGCCTATGCCCCCACCATGACCAACCCAGACGAGGTTAAGGACAAGTTTTATAAAGACCTGAACCCCGTCATCACCACTGTCCCCAGTGCAGACAAGCTCATCATCCTTGGTGACTTCAATGCAAGAGTCGGGCGTGACAGCACTGCCTAGGAAGGCGTGATCGGAAAGCATGGGGTGGGCAGCTGCAATAGCAACGGCCTGCTGCTCCTTCAGACCTGCGCCGAACACGACCTTCTGATCACCAACACCGTCTTCAGCCTCCCTACCCACAACAGGACATCATGGATGCACCCGTGTTCCAAACACTGGCATCTCATTGATTATGTCATCGTCAGGAAGAGGGACAGGCAAGATGTACGAGTCACAAAGGCCATGTGTGGCGTGGAATGCTGAACAGACCATCGCCTCATCATCTTGAAACTCAAGCTCCGTATCCAGCCCAGGAGATGCCCTCAGGGCGCGAAACTACAAAAACGCCTGAACATTGGCAAGTTGAAGGTCCACAACGTCAAGTAGTCCTTTGCAGAAATCCTGGAAACCCACTTGGAGTCCGTTGTGCTGGACGTTCAAAACATCGAAGCAGCATGGACCGCACTTCGTGATACAGTGTACAGCACAGCCATGGAGTGTCTAGGACCCGTCACCAGGAAGCACAAGGACTGGTTCGACGAACATTGCACAGAAATCCAGCAGCTGCTGGAAGAGAAACAAAAGGTCTACATGGCCCACATCAACGACCCCAAGTCCACAGCGAAGCAAGATGCACTGAGAAACATACACAGCAATACCCAGTGAAAAATGCATGAAATGCAAGACTCTTGGCTAAGCAACAAAGCCGATGAGATTCAGGGCTTTGCAGACAGAAATGATATGACAAACTTCTTTGACGGCCTGAAGGAAATCTACGGCCCTACCACCTCTGGCACATCACCACTCCTCAGCACAGATGGGTCAACGCTGCTCACAGACAAGGAGAAAATTCTAGAGAGATGGGCAGAACATTTTGACAGCGTGCTGAACCGTCCATCCACCATCAACGATGAAGCCATCGAACGTCTACCGCAGGTTCTGACCAACGAGACGCTGACTGCCATCCCCACTTTGGAGGAGACTCAGCAAGCAATACGTCAACTGTCCAGTGGCAAAGCTCCTGGGTCTGACGCCATCCCAGCTGAAGTCTACAAAGAAGGCGGAATGGCACTGATAGAGAAACTTCACCAACTCTTCCAGCTTGTATGGCAGCATGAGACAGTTCCTCAGGACTTTAAAGATGCTTCCATCATGCATCTCTACAAACGAAAAGGAAACCGCCAGGCATGCGACAACCACCGTGGTATCTCCCTGCTCTCCATCGCAGGCAAAACCCTGGCTAGAGTTCTAATCAATCGGCTCAACGAACATCTAGAGCAAGGACTCCTACCTGAAAGCCAGTGTGGCTTCCGGAAAGATCGCTGGACTATCGACATGGTGTTCGCTGATCTGACCAAGGCCTTCGACACTGTTAGTAGAGAGGGCCTTTGGAGAATCATGGCAAAGTACGGCTGCCCAAAGACGTTCATCGCCATCGTACGCCAACTTACGATGGAATGCTGGCCAGAGTAGAAGACAACGGAGAGATGTCTAAACCATTCCCAGTCTCAAATGGAGTGAAACAAGGCTGCGTGCTTGCTCCCACCCTGTTCAGCCTGATGTTCTCGGCCATGCTTACACAGACGCAGGAATCGGCATCAGGTACCATACAGATGGGTCTGTCTTCAACCTCAGGAGGCTTCAAGCAAAAACCAAGGCTGCAACTGACACCATCAATGACCTGCTATTTGCTGATGACTGCGCCCTCAATGCTGCTTCAGAAGCCGCCATGCAGCACAGAATTGACAAGTTCTCTGATGCCTGCAACAACTTCGGGCAGACAATCAGTACAACGAAGACTGAAGTGATGCACCAGCCTGCTCCGGGAAAGACGTATGTTGAGCCAAACATCACCATCAACGGGCAGCGACTGAACGCCATAGACAAATTCACCTACCTCGGCAGTACCCTTTCCAGAAACATTGTCATCAATGATGAGGTGAATGCCAGACTTGCCAAAGCCAGTGCCACCTTCGGCAGGCTCCACAAAAATGTATGGAACCGAAGAGGCATCACCACAAGCACCAAGATCAAGGTGTACAGAGCCATAGTCCTCACCACACTTCTCTATGGCTGCAAAACCTGGACCTTGAACCACTTTCACACCACACGGCTCAGAAAAATTCCCGGCATCAAATGGCAAGATAAGATCCCAGACACAGAAGTGCTGACTACAGCTGGCCTGCCTAGCATCTACACCATCCTGATGCAGACACAGCTTCACTGGGCAGGTCATGTTGCTCGCATGCCAGACCACCGGCTGCCAAAGAAACTCTTGTTTGGCGAACTGCAGCATGGAAAGCGCTCTCAAGGAGGCCAAAAGAAGCGCTACAAGGACACCCTTAAGACTGCTCTGAAAGCTTTCAACATCAACCACACCATGTGGGAGCTGATAGCTCAGGACAGGAATGACTGGCGAGCAGTTGTCCAGAAAGGGGCAACATCCTGCGAGGCAAGCAGAATCTCACTAGCTGAGCAGCGCAGGCAGGCGAGGAAGACCAGAGCCATCAGACCCCTCGAGGCCACCACCCTTCCCTGTCCACACTGCCAGAGAACGTTTCATGCGCAGATTGGCCTGACAAGTCATCTGCGTACCCACCAACTTCAACCCCAGGATGACTAGATGGTCCTCGTCGAATCGACGGACAAATAACACACACACAACAAGAGGTAGAGTTAACGAGGGTAGTAGTGTGTGTTGTAGGAATGTACAAGAGGTAGAGTTAACAATGGTAGTAGTATGTGTTGTAGGAGTTTACAAGTGGTAGAGTTAACAATGGTAGTTGGGTATATGTTGTAGGTTGTGGAAAATTTTGACAATTTTCTTGTAATCTGTGTAATACTTAAAGGATGTAATAGTGTTTATATAACATAGTGTAAGTGTGCAGTGATGATGTGACTTTTAAAAGATAAAAAACAGAAGAACATAAAAATCACTGCCTACAAAAGTAAAAGACTTGGTAAGTGGTGCAACATTTCATGAATGAAAAGCAGGGGTGCCATGAGTATGCTAAGAGACAACACATTAAGTGTCATGTGCCCAAGATTGTTCAACTGCCTCCCAGCATACATAAAGGGGATTACTAATAGACCCCAGGCTGTCTTCTAGAAGGTGCTGGAGAGACACCTAAAGTCAGTACCTGACCAGCCAAGCTGTGATTTGTATGTTAGTTTATGTGTGGCCATCAGTAATACCCTGGATGACCAGGTCCTGCTCCACCACGAGGCCTGGTCACAGACTGGGCCATTGGGGCATTGACCTCAAAACCCTCTCCAGGTACACACCAAGATATGTTACTACATGTCACAATCTGCCCTTCTCACACTATACCATTCACTCATTTTTCCCTACATCGCCTACACTATTTGTGCTTGGGGATGAACTGCACCAACACACCTAAAGCCAATAATTACCCAGCAAAAAGTCACAGTAAGAATAATCACACAATCCAATTCCAAGCAACACCCCCGCCCCACCTTACTCTTCATAGATCTAAATTTACTCACTGTTCAGAACATCCACACTTACTACTTTGCAACCTACATTTACAGAACCTTAAATTCCAACATTAACCATGACCTAAAACACTTTCTTGATAGTTGTGACAGGACCCACAGGCATAACACCAGACTCAAACATCTCTATGATATTCCCTGTGTCCAGCTAAACCTATACAAAAATTCAATGTACATAAAAGGGCCTAAAATCTGGAACACCCTATGTGAAAACTCTAGAACTGCAGACACATTCATCACTTTCAAAACTACCACTAGAAAACACCTTATCTCCCTGACACCCCACCGTCAGCTAACTACATGAAAACCGCCTACTCTCTTTTATCATGCACACACAAAAAACAACCTAGACCTCCCTTCAATATCTGTGATTCCCCACAATTCGCACCTACACTTACCCAATTGACTATAAACATAGAAATATGTAATACAACTATTACATAATGAATCTTAACTAGTAACAAGTTTGCCTGTGATATTCCATTATAGGAGCTTCAACAGAAACTATGTATTGTACCAAACCAAAAACATTCACATTGCTAAATTTACGAACTGTAATGCAGTTACTTAGCCTTAATACCAATGTGCTCCTTAACTCTTAAACTGTCCAAACATAGATCTATGTTTGCACGCATAGTGCACCAAACATAGATCAACGTTTTATTTTTTATTACTTCAAATTTGGCACAATAGGCTTGGGTCGCCTTGACATGAAAGAATGGGTCTGTGCACTCAGTGTGCGCACTATTAAAAAAATCTGGGAGCACTTAGTACTTTGTGGGAGCACCAGTTCAACTGAGTGCCAGCTAGAGCAAATAACATGGCAAACACGAGAGATTCACTGATGCCATGTCTCATTAACACTTCCATTTAAAGAGGAAAGTAAAAATAGGTTAGATAAATACACGAGTGAGTGTGGGTGGGTGTGAGTTGAACCTGACTAGCTTGTGCTAATAGGTCTGATGTCATGCTCCTTCCTTCAATGAATGTGACCTGACTAGGTGGGTCATTGGTCTAAGCCGGAGGGGGGGGGAGCATGACATGTACCTGCCTTGCTTGTTTTGGCTGTCTCTGACTGTCTCTCTGTCTATACCTCTCTCTGTCTATATCTCTGTCTATCTATATCTCTGTTTATCTATATAACTGTCTATTTATATCTGTCTCACATGTACACATAAGTACAGTTATTATTTTTTTTTTATTAATATTTTCACACTGGCCGATTCCCACCAAGGCAGGGTGGCCCGAAAAAGAAAAACTTTCACCATCATTCACTCCATCACTGTCTTGCCAGAAGGGTGCTTTACACTACAGTTTTTAAACTGCAACATTAACACCCCTCCTTCAGAGTGCAGGCACTGTACTTCCCATCTCCAGGACTCAAGTCCGGCCTGCCGGTTTCCCTGAACCCCTTCAAAAATGTTACTTTGCTCACACTCCAACAGCACGTCAAGTATTAAAAACCATTTGTCTCCATTCACTCCTATCAAACACGCTCACACATGCCTGCTGGAAGTCCAAGCCCCTCACACACAAAACCTCCTTTACCCCCTCCCTCCAACCTTTCCTAGGCCGACCCCTACCCCGCCTTCCTTCCACTACAGACTGATACACTCTTGAAGTTATTCTGTTTCGCTCCATTCTCTCCATATGTCCGAACCACCTCAACAACCCTTCCTCGGCCCTCTGGACAACAGTTTTGGTAATCCCGCACCTCCTCCTAACTTCCAAACTACGAATTCTCTGCATTATATTCACGCCACACATTGCTCTCAGACATGACATCTCCACTGCCTCCAGCCTTCTCCTCGCTGCAACATTCATCACCCATGCTTCACACCCATATAAGAGCGTTGGTAAAACTATACTCTCATACATTCCCCTCTTTGCCTCCAAGGACAAAGTTTTTTGTCTCCACAGACTCCTAAGTGCACCACTCACCCTTTTCCCCTCATCAATTCTATGATTCACCTCATCTTTCATAGACCCATCCGCTGACACGTCCGCTCCCAAATATCTGAATACATTCACCTCCTCCATACTCTCTCCCTCCAATCTGATATCCAATCTTTCATCACCTAATCTTTTTGTTATCCTCATAACCTTACTCTTTCCTGTATTCACTTTCAATTTTCTTCTTTTGCACACCCTACCAAATTCATCCACCAATCTCTGCAACTTCTCTTCAGAATCTCCCAAGAGCACAGTGTCATCAGCAAAGAGCAACTGTGACAACTCCCACTTTATGTGTGATTCTTTATCTTTTAACTCCACGCCTCTTGCCAAGACCCTCGCATTTACTTCTCTTACAACCCCATCTATAAATATATTAAACAACCACGGTGACATCACACATCCTTGTCTAAGGCCTACTTTTACTGGGAAATAATTTCCCTCTTTCCTACATACTCTAACTTGAGCCTCACTATCCTTGTAAAAACTCTTCACTGCTTTCAGTAACCTACCTCCTACACCATACACCTGCAACATCTGCCACATTGCCCCCCTATCCACCCTGTCATACGCCTTTTCCAAATCCATAAATGCCACAAAGACCTCTTTAGCCTTATCTAAATACTGTTCACTTATGTGTTTCACTGTAAACACCTGGTCCACACACCCCCTACCTTTCCTAAAGCCTCCTTGTTCATCTGCTATCCTATTCTCCATCTTACTCTTAATTCTTTCAATAATAACTCTACCATACACTTTGCCAGGTATACTCAACAGACTTATCCCCCTATAATTTTTGCACTCTCTTTTATCCCCTTTGCCTTTATAATAATATAATAATAATATAATAATAATATCTTTATTTACTACAAGTACATGTACAAGGTATACAGTCCTAGCTGACAACAATGACATACTACTATATAGAATCTCCCTTGTTATGCTCTGCATTTCGGGCAAATTAGGTCAGTGTCCCGGGATGCGACCCACACCAGTCGACTAACACCCAGGTACCCATTTTACTGATGGGGAACATAGACAACAGGTGGAAAGAAACACGTCCAATGTTTCTACTCTGGCTGGGAATCGAACCCAGACCCTCGCCGTGTGAAGCGAGAGCGTTAACCACCAGGCCACCAGAGCCAAAGGAACTATGCATGCTCTCTGCCAATCCCTAGGTACCTTACCCTCTTCCATACATTTATTAAATAATTGCACCAACCACTCCAAAACTATATCCCCACCTGCTTTTAACATAGTGTAAATTACCTAGGATAACCCAAAAATTCCAGGCAAAGATAAACAGACAGATATAGAAAAAGATAGAGAGACAGACAGACAAATAGACAGAAACATGTTTGTGTGTATCAGTGAAAACAAATAAAGCCAGGGTTCCCCCAAGCACCCATTTATCAAATGTCACCGAGCTGATAACAGATGTCGTAACACCATTCTTCAAGGAGTGTGATATACACCAGGCAGACAGAAAGACAGATAAGCAGACAGACAGACAGGCAGACAGATACAAATAGATAATAGACAGGCAGATAGACTGACAGATAGAAAGAGACAAAACATGTTTGTGTGTAACAGTGATAACAAATACAGCGAGGGTTAGCTGGAGCAGTGGGCATTTATCAAATGTCACTGGGCTGTCAACAGTATAAGGATGCCTTTCATAACAACATGCTTTAAGGTATATGCCAGGGTATCTAAAACATTGCTGGGACCTATAAATACTTTGTAAATATTTCTAGACAATAGTAAATAACCCAAGCAGGTGTAAATGTGACTCTGACTATTTGAGCACTATTTTAGCACCTGATATTAGTGTCAGAACAAAGATTGGCTATGAAATTACAAGAACTATTATAAATTGTAATTATCAGAACATAAAAATTATATAAATTAAAATAAAAACGAGAAAAAAAGACATATCAACAACACTTCTGCAAGTGACAGGAGTCGATGTTGCCGACAGGTGAGCATCCAGAGCCAACTTCACGGTCTTATATCTCAGTAAGTACTGACCCTAAATTTTTTTTTAATCCTGTAACATGTAGAAAAATTGTGCTCTTCATTTTAAAAGGAAAAAAAAAAAAAAATTTCATTTTTCAGAATATTTGGAGCGCCACGCGAGTCAACGTAGATCTATGTTTGGACAGTTTAAGGGTTAATCTGTACCAATACTATAGAGTTTTGAATTAATCTTAGTCTGCCCGAAATGCCTAGTCATGCTAGGTATGACAGTGGCCCCTCTCTGTAATTAGTTTTATAAAATATGTAAACCACACAATATCCTATGTAGTATACATAGACTTTGCAAAAGCCTTCAACAAGTGTGACCACAATGTAATGGCGCACAAAATGCATGATAAAGGAATAACAGGAAAAATTGGTAGATGGATCTATAACTTCCTGACAAACAGAACACAAAGAGTAACAGTAAACAGAGTAAAGTCTGAGGCAGCAACATTGAAAAGCTCTGTTCCAGAAGGCACAGTACTCACTCCCATCCTATTCCTCATCCTCATATCTGACATAGACAGAGATGTAAACCAAAGCTCCATGTTTTCCTTTGCAGATGACACTGAACTGCCGTGAGAGTGTCCTCCATAGAAGACACTGCAGGACTCCAGGTGGACATGAAAAAATCTTCAAATGGGCCACTCAAAACAATATGAAGTTCAATGAAGAGAAATTTCAACTACACAGATATGGACACCTTGAGCAAATTAAAACTGTATCAAAGTATATAACAAATTCTAACCATACAATAGAGCAATAATGTGAAAGATTTAGGAGTGAAAATGTCAGAGGATCTCGCCTTTAAAGACCACAACAATGTATCTATGCATCTGCTAGGAAAATGATAGGATGAATAATGAGAACCTTCAAAACTAGGGATGCCAAGCCCATGATGATTCTCTTCAAATTGCTTGTTTCCTCTAGGCTAGAATACTGCTGTACACAAACTTCCCCTTTTAAAGAATGCAAAATTGTTGACCTGGAGAGTGAGCAAAGAACTTTCATAGCACACGTAAGTACGATGAGGCACCTAAATTACTGGGAACAGTTGAAGACCCTTGATCTGTATTCCCTGGAATGCTGGTGAGAGAGATACATGATAATATACACAAGGAAAATCTTAGAGGGATTAGTACCAAACTTGCACATGAAAATCATTCCTTATGAAAGCAAAAGACTCGGCAGGAGATGCAACACTCCCCCAATGAGAAGCAGGAGTGTCACAAAAACACTGAGAGACAGCACAATAAGTGTCTGGGGCCCAATACTGTTCAACTGCCTCCCAATGCACATAAGAGGGATTACCAGTAGACCCCTGGCTGTCTTTATGAAAGCACTGGACATGCACCTAAAGTCAGTACCTGACCAGCCAAGCTGTGGTTCATACGCTAGTTTGCATGCTGCAAGCAGTAACAGCCTGGTTGATCAGACCCTGATCCACCACAAAGCCTGGTCTCAGACCGAGCAGCAGGTGTGTTGACCCCTGAAACCCTCTCCAAGTATACTCCAAGCATAACTTGATAAAATTGATGATCTAAGGAAGACAACCCTGTAAACCCAGGCACTGCCCCGCTTCCAAAGGAACACTTAACCCATGCTCTGTGAAATAAAGCTCATTCCTTCATCACTTTACCAATAACTACATCAGTGATACTATGCAAGAAAATTGCAGAAGAAACAACAACAGCAATACGAAGACACCAAGGATTCTGCAGTTCAACTTATCAACCCAAGAGGATGCCGGTGTACTGTCCACCCCCTCACCACTGCCCATGGCCACACAATAGCAACACCACCAAACATAGTTGACTCCCTCTCTGACTCCCCTTCCTTCACAGGATTCAACACACCTGATGATCTCTCAGGTATGACCAACGATTCCGATATTCTTAAGCCATACATTGTTGCCCTAACAACTGATATTAAGAATCTTCTATTAACATTAGCATGACATGAAGCCAAGATAACCTACCTTGATGGTAAGATCCTCAACCTCGAAGAGAAGATTGCAACATCTGGAAGTACTGATTCAGGCAATTCTCTACAAACAGCTATTGCCAGTCACACTGAACAAATAACATCTGAAAATGAAAACGAAAATGTTTATTTCCTTGCAAAGCTTATTTGTGTGGTTTACATATTATAAAATATTAATTACAAAGAAGGCTTGCCTAGACATTTCAGGTAGACTATTCCTAATTCTTGCTCTATACTTACACAGGTTATGGAGCAGTACATTTTAATATACCTTATTGCATACTGTTAGCATGTTAAGTAATGATAATGATTTCTCTTGGCATGATAAACTGCTCCTATTATAGCTCCTATATTGGGAGAGAATCTAAGGCAAACTTAGGACTAACTTAAGATGGCTACATTTGGAATTCTATGTTTACAGTCATTTGGGTGGGTGTAAGTGTAAATTAAGGGGAATTACAGGTAATGAGAGTAAGTCTATTTTGTTTTGGATGTGTTCATGATACAAATGAAATATTCTGCAGTGTGGTTTTCATATAGATAGCTCATGATGGGGTGTGTTAGGGAAATAAGAAGTTTTTTCATGGTAATTTTGAAAATTGTGGTCGAGTCTGTGGTTCTAGAGTTTTCAGGCAGGGAGTTCCAGATTTCATGCCCTTCTATATACATCGAATTTTTGTGGAGATTTAGCTGGACACGAAGAATGTCTTAGAGATTTTTGTGTCTGGTATTGTGTCTATGGGTCATGTTGCAACTATCAAGAAAGTGTTTCAGTTCAGGGTTAATATTAGATTTTATGGTTCTGTAAATGTAGGATGCACAGTAGTAGGTGTGAATGTTTTGAATAGTGAATAAGTTTAGGTCTTTGAAGAGGGGGGGGTGTTGAATAGCATCAGACTGCGTGATCATTCTTACTACAGCTTTTTGATCCCCGGGCACAAATAGCATAGGTGAGGCAAGGATAGATGAGTGAAAAGTAGTGTGAGTAGGGCTGATTGTGGTATGTAGTAACATATCTTGGAGAGGATCCCAACTGTTTTGGATACTTTTTGTTATGTGTTAGATATGGGTGTTGAATTTCAGGTTGCTGTTAATGCTCGGGCCCAGGAATTTGCCCCCAATTGAATGACTACCTTGATTAGCATGATGACAAAACAGAATAAGAAAAGTTGTCTGACGCAGTTATACAGCAGACCGTCATTTAGCACGAGTTTATTTGGAATGATTCAGTTATAGCACGATTGAAGGATTGTGGCACAATTTTAACCCTTTGACTGTCGCGGCCGTATATATACGTCTTATGAGGTACCGTGTTTGACGTATATATACTCATAAATTCTAGCGGCTTCAGATCAAGCAGGAGAAAGCTGGTAGGCCAACATGTGAGAGAATGGGTCTGTGTGGTCAGTGTGCACCATATAAAAAAAATCCTGGAGCACGCAGTGCATAATGAGAAAAAAAAACTCCGACCGTTTTTTTTAATTAAAATGCCGAATTTGTGGTCTATTTTCGTATAGTATTTATGGTTGTATTCTCGTTTTCTTGGTCTCATTTGATAGAATGGAAAACATATTATAGAAATTGAGGTGATTTTGATTGATTTTACTATAAAAAGAACCTGGAAATGGAGCTCAAAGTAGGGGAAATGTTTGATTTTTGCCAATGTTCAAAAGTAAACAAATGATGTCATTGTCCAATAAATGTCCAACTAGCCATTCTAATATGCAGTCATGAATGGGTTGATGTTATTTATACAATTATTACAGTATTGCAGTAGTCTGCATAATAGTAAGTCTTCTATTTTTTGTTTGAATAAAAATTCAAAATAGAAAGCAAGAGTAATATCAGAGGGGCCTGGAGACATGACTGACGAACAAAGAAAATGTTATTTTAGAGCCAGGACCTTATTTTGAAATTGTCATATTTTTTAATTTTCGTGAAATTGGCCAAATTGCAAATTTCTGACCACATTATTGGGTAGTTCAAATCAGTAAATGGGCAGTTTCTTGTACTCAATCGATAGAAAAAAAGAAGTTCTTAAGAAATAGCTATGAGTTTGGTCGACTGGAACAATAGAATTAGCCGAAAATAGGGCTCAAAGTGGGCAAAATCGCCGATTTGTAAATATCGCCGAGGTCGCTAACTTCGCGAGAACATAATTCCGTTAGTTTTCCATCAAATTTCGTTTTTTTTTTTGGTGTCATTACAACTGGGAAAAGATTCTCTATCATTTCATAAGAAAAAATAATTTTCTTTTTTTTTTTAAATTTTGCGACGCCAGGAGATACCTCAGGATTGGGGGTTGCGACAGTCAAAGGGTTAAGTAACACTTCGTAAAATTAGTTTAACGCGGTTCAGTTTGTGGGAAGGAAAAATCTTCCTTTTTCCTCAAGCGGCTGCCTTGTTGTGGATCAGTGGGGGAGACTTCCCACCATCCCCTGTCACCCCCCCCAACACCACCCCACAATCCCAGCATTCGTACTTCATACGCATCCAGTCTTTCTCTGCTACAAGTTAGCTCTGTTTGTGAATTGTGTTTTTATCTTTTAATTACTATATCTTGTATCTGCCAATCAATCATGACACCCAGCAGGCATATCAGTGTTACTGAAAGTAGCAAGAAAAGGTATAAGCATTTAAGTCTTAGAATTAACAATTGACATGAGATAACCTGTGCCGTAATGAAGTGTTACTTTGTACACATGAAAAGAAGTAAACATAAGTTTGTGTTACTGATGCACATAATGCTACTGATGAGTCTACCAGAGCAGAAAATTTTACTGATCAGTCTACCAGAGAAGATAATGTTACTGATGAGTCTGCAGGAGCAGATAATGTTACTCATGAGTCTACAAGTGCAGATAATGTTACTGATGAGTCTGCCAGAGCAGATGTTACTGATGAGAATGCCAGACCAAATAATGTCACTGATGAGTCTGCCAAAGCAGATTTTGTTACTGATGAGTGTGCCAGAGCCGATGTTACTGATGACTGCCAGAGCAGATAATGTTAGAGATGAGTCTGCCAGAACAGATAATGTTACTGATGAGTCTGCCAGAGCAGATAATGTTACTAATGAGTCTACCAGAGCAGATAATGTTACTGACGAGCCTGCCAGAGCAGATAACGTTACTGATGAGTCTACCTGAGTAGATAATGTTACTAATGAGTCTGCCAGAACAGATAATATTATTGATGAATCTGCCAAAGCAGATGTTACTGATGAGTCTGCCAGAGCAGAAAATGTTACCGATGAAATTGCCAGAGCAGATAATGCTACTGATGAGTCTGCCAGAGCAGATGATGTTACTGATGAGTATGCCAGAGCAGATAATGTTACTGATGAGTCTGCCAGAACAGATGTTAGTGATGAGTCTGCCAGAGCAGATAATGTTACTGATGAGTTTGCCAGTACAGATAATGCTACTAATGAGTCTCCCAGTGCAGAAAATGTTAGTGTCAAGTCTGCCAGAGCAGATGTTACTGATGAGACTGCCAGAGCAGATGTTACTGATGAGTCTGCCAGAGCAGAAAATGTTACTGAAGAGTCTGCCAGAGCAGGTAATGCTATTGATGAGTCTGCCAGAGAAGATAATGTTACTGAAGAATCTGCCAAACCATTGTTACTGATGAATCTGCCAGAGCAGAAAACATTACTGATGAGTCTGCCAGAGCAGATAATGTTACTGATCAGTCTGCCAGAGTAGATAATGTTATGGATGAGTCTACCAGAGTAGATAATGTAACTGATGCATCTGACAGAGTAGATAATGTTGCTGAGGAGTCTGCCAGAGCAGATAATGCTACTAATGAGTCTGCCAGGGCAGATAATGTTAATGATGAGTCTGCCAGAGCAGAATATGTTACTGATGAGTCTGTTTAATGGGTTTATTGGTGATGCTGCAAGCGGGGTGGTAAATTATAAACGTCTTCGGAGGCTTCTTACTTTATTGTTAAGCCGTGGTGGGTACACAGGCTTGAGTGTTGTGCCCATGGCCTGGGTAGGCCATGCCCACAAGGGAGAGAGGAGTTGACAGTTCTTGACTGAGTGGTGGGTGTCGCCAGAGTGAGAGCGTGGCAAGGGCAGGCAGGCTGGCGTGCCCACCGAGAGGCCTGGCTACAGAGGGCAAGATCTTAGTGGCGCGAAATATGAGCTAAGGTGGCAGACAGCATGGGCTGTCTGTGCAGACAGTACAGGCTGTCTACATACGCTCAGCCACCTACCGCGCGTCGTCCCGACGCAACAATACTGGTGGTAAAAGAAACTCGGTCTCTCTCTCATAGGAACAGGGCACAGAACACAAAATAAAAACATATATATACATATGGACATGGAAAAAAAAACTTCCTCCAGGGAGGGAAGAAAAAAACATGTGGGGTGTGCTAAACATCGTGGTCATAGGCAGTGAGCATCGAAGGGCATCACTGCACGCCTTCCTGCGTCTGGACAGATACTGCAACACTGGAGATATCGCTGCGGCTTAGCTGTGACGTAACAGGTTACGGTCTCCTCTAGAATGGTGAAGCAGACATCGTAGGAGTCGCTGCAGGTTTTCACTCAACCTGGGGCACGACATGCTGGTGCCCTCGAGTGAGGAGTCAACAAAACTCGGCAACTGGGCAGGACTTCTGGCAAGCAACTCAGGAGGACACTTCTTGGCTGGTACTGTCGCTGGGCTGTCACTGCTGGCGAGCGTGGAGCGAGTTGTGGCAGAGACGACTGGGCGAAACATCTGGGAGTCATAACATCATACACCAGACTGCAGTGAGCTAGCTAGCAGTCAAAGTGACATCATCTTTGTGCAGGCTGCTCACTGAAGCTTGACACGAGGCTGACAGTGCCTGCCAACAGGGCTAACTGTGGCTTTACGAGTGTCATTCTCTCGGCAGTTGGAGTTATAGCAGAGGTTAGTCTAAGCGTCCCCAGACTTGTTTCTCTACATATAACTGCACTCTGAAGGTCTGGCGGTGAAGTGAAACAAATCTCGATGGGAATCGTAGCAGGTACGATTCTGCAGAACATCACGAGTGATGAGCATAAGAGCTTTCTGTGCAAGGGGTCTCATACGCTCAGGGCTGTCTGAAAACAACTGTCAAATGCACTGGTCACATCAGGTGACTTAACACAGTGGTGCTACTCAGGTCTGGCTCAGACCTCACTGGACACACAGAAACTACACACACCCGTGGTACATGCGGTACACTAACATGTGAGAACACTGACTGAGAGGAATTAATTAACACACGACATATATCTTCTCTCAATCTTCTTGACAATACTGAAATAATTACTAGAACACTCGATGTGACATCATGTGATGTCAGGCATGACGTCGCGAGGTGACGTCAGCAGCACTGTGATGTCAGCAGACATCTTGAGGCAACATCAGGCAGACATCATGATGTCATGAAGTCAGGCAGCATCATCAGTGACATCAATGTGATGTGGGCAGCAGACCACAACATGTGGCCTGGGACATCTGGTAACTCACGTGGCTTGGACATCACCCACACCCAACGTGGCGTTGAGATCCACGTGGCGTTGTGATCTACGTGGCATGCTGATCCACGTAGCTTCTAGTGGCCTTGGGCATTCAGATACACAGCTCTGGCAATGAATTCACATGGGAAACAGCAGAAAACACAGCAGAGGGAGTGGGCAGTGGCGAGTGTATGGTAGACGGGTGAGCGTGAGTAGGGCGAGCATGGGCAAGGTGAGGAACGGCCACTTCCTCCTCCTCCTCCCCCACCCACAAACACGTGGAGAAGCTCACACTGGATGCAGAAATCACCACAAAACTCACCTCTGGCTTGCTGAAACAGCTGTGCTGAGCTGAACAACAACAGCAACATACAAGTGACGCTGAACACGTGACTTGAGAAACAGCATGGGACGCTGTAGCATGGGGTCACTGGAACGCCACTTACAATTCTCGAAGAAATTCGGCAAATGTCGGCTGGATCCTGCTTGTACCAGTGTCTGGAAGCTCAAACGTGCAGACACGACATCAGGATGACTCGCTGAGAGACGGATGCGTCTTGCATAAAGTGATGAAGTGAAGATGACTTCATTCCTTCCTTCCTCTCTCCGGGCAAACACAACTGTTGCAACCACCGCTTCCCACCATTTATAACCAGTTTGTTTGGTGTTCTGGAAGCGGGAAGTAAATGATACGTCTTCGGAGGCTTCTTTGTTTATTGAAAATGTCGTGGTGGGTACACAGGCTTGTGTGTTGTGCCAATGGCCCGGGTAGGCCATGCCCACGAGGGAGAGAGGAGTTGACAGTTCTTGACTGAGTCGCCAGAGTGAGAGCGTGACAAGGGCAGGCAGGTTGGCGTGCCCACCAAGAGGCCTGGCTACAGAGGGCAGCATCTTAGTGCTGCAAAATATGAGCTAAGCTTGCAGACAGCATGGGCTGTCTGTGCAGACAGTACAGGCAGTATACAAGTCTGCCAGGGAAGATAATGTTACTGATGAGTCTACCAGAGTAGATAATGTTACTGATGAGTCTACCAGAGCAGATAATGTTACTGATGAGCCTGCAAGTGCAGATAATGTTACTGATGAGTCTACCAGAGTAAGTAATGTTCCTGATGAGTCTGCCAGTGCAGAAAATGTTAGTGTTGAGTCTGCCAGAGCAGATGTTACTGATGAGACTGCCAGAGCAGATGTTACTGATGAGTCTTCCAGAGCAGAAAATGCTACTGATCAGAATGCCAGAGCAGGTAATGCTATTAATGAGTCTTCTGGAGCAGATAATGATACTGATGAATCTGCCAAAGCACACAATGTTAATGATGAATCTGCCAGAGCAGAAAACGTTACTGATGAGTCTGTCAGAGTAGCTTATGTTACTGATGAGTCTGCGATACAAGATAATGTTATGGATGAGTCTGCCAGGGTAGATAATGTAACTGATGAGTCTCCCAAGCCGATGTTACTGATGAGTCTACCAGAGCAGATGTTACTAATGAGTCTGCTAATGCAGAAAATGTTACTGATAAATTTGCCAGGGCAGAAAACGTTACTGATGAGTCTGCCAGAGCAGATAATGTTACTGATCAGTCTGCCAGAGTAGATAATGTTATGCATGAGTCTGCCAGAGTAGATAATGTTACTGATGAATCTGCCAGACCAGATAATGCTACTGATGAGTCAACCAGAGCAAATAATGTTACTGATGAGTCTACCAGAGCAGATAATGATACTGATGAGTCTGCCAGAGCAGAAAATGTTACAGATGAGTCTATAAGAGGAGATAATGTTACTGATGAGTCTGCGAAAGCAGATAATGATACTGATGAGTCTACCCGAGCAGATAACGTTACTAAAGAGTCTAACAGAGCAGATAATGCTACTGATGAGTCTGTCAGAGCAGATAATGTTACTGGTGAGTCTGCCAGAGCAGATAATGTTACTGCTGAGTCTGCCAGAGCAGATAATGTTGCTGATGAGTCTGCCAGAGAAGATAATGGTAACGACGAGTCTGCTAGAGCAGATAATGGTACAGACGAATCTGCTAGAGCAGAAAATGTTAGTGATGAGTCTGCCAGAGCAGATATTACTGATGAGTCTGCCAGAGCAGATAATGCTACTGATGAGACTGCCAGAAAAGATGTTACTGATGAGTCTGCCAGAGCAGATAATGTTACTGATGAGTCTGCCAGAGCAGATAATGTTACTCATGAGTCTGCCAGAGCATATAAAGTTACTGATGAGACTGCCAGAGCTGATAATATTACTGATGAGTCTGCCAGAGCAGATAATATTACTGATGAGTCTGCCAGAGTAGATATTGTTATGGACGAGTCTGGCAGAGTAGATAATGTTACTGATGAGTCTGTCAGACCAGATAATGCTACTGAAGAGTCTGCCAGAGTAGATATTCTTATGGATGAGTCTGCCAGAGTAGATAATGTTACTGATGAGTCTGTCAGACCAGATAATGCTACTGATGAGAGTGCCACAGTAGATATTGTTATGGATGAGTCTGCCAGAGAAGATAATGATACTGATGAGTCTGCCAGAGCAGATAAAGCAACTAACAAGTCTGCCAGAGCAGATAATGTTACTGATGAGTCTGACACAGCAGATAATGTTACTGATGAATCTGCCAGAGCAGATATTGGTCCCAATGAGTCTACCAGAGCAGATAATGTGACTGATGAGTCTACCAGAGCACATTATGTTCCTGATGAGTCTGTCAGTGCAGTTATGTTACCGATGAGACTACCAGAGCACATAAAGTTACTGATGAGTCTGCCAGAGCAAATAATGTTAATGATGGGTCTGCCAGAGCAGATAATGTTACTGATGAGTCTGCCTGAGCAGATGTTACTGATGAGTCTTCCAGAGCAGAAAATGGTACTGATGAGTCTTCCAGAGCAGGAAATGCTATTGATGAGTCTGCCAGAGTAGATAATGTTACTGATGAGTTTGCCAGAGTAGATAACATTACTGATGAGTTTCCCAGAGTAGATAATGTTACTGTGGAGTCTGCCAGAGCACATAATCCTACTGATGAGTCTGCAAGAGCAGATAATGTTACCGATGAGTCTGCTAGAGCAGATAATGTTACTGATGAGTCTTCCAGAGCAGATAATGTTACTGATGAGTCTACCATAGCAGATAATGTTACTGTTGAGTCTACCAGAGCAGAGCATATAATTTTACTGATGAGTCTGCCAGAGAAGAAGATAATGTTACTGACGAGTGTGCCAGAGCAGATAATGTTACTGATGATTCTCCCAGAGCAGATAATGTTATTGATGAGTCAGTCAGAGCAGATGTTACTGATGACACTGCCAGAGCAGATAATGCTACTAATGATTCTGCCTGAGCAGATAATGTTTCTGATGAGTCTGCCAGAGAAGATAATGTTTCTGATGAGTCTGCCAGAGCAGATGTTACTGATGAGTCTACCAGAGCAGATACTGTTACTGATGAGTCTACCAGAGCAGATAATGTTATTGAAGAGTCTGCCAGAGCAGATGTTACTGATGAGTCTGCCAGAGCAGTTATGTTACTGATGAGTCTGCCAGAGCAGATAATGCTACTGATGATTCTGCCTGAGCAGATAATGTTTCTGATGAGTCTGCCAGAGAAGATAATGTTTCTGATGAGTCTGCCAGAGCTGATAATGTTACTGATGAGTCTATCAGAGCAGATACTGTTACTGATGAGTCTACCAGAGCAGATAATATTATCGAAGAGTCTGCCAGAGCAGATGTTACTGATGAGTCTGCCAGAGCAGTTATGTTACTGATGAGTCTGCCAGAGCAGATAATGCTATTGATGAGTCTGCCAGAGCAGATAATGTTACTGCTGAGTCTGTCAGAGCAGATAATGCTACTGATGAGACTGCCAGATAAAATGTTACTGATGAGTCTGCCAAAGCAGACAATGAAGACCTGTGTAGTCTGCAATCAATCAAACAAACGGGCTTCCACATGGATAAATTGTCATTTTTGTGGAAATTGGTGTCATGCCCCTTGTGCAGATATCCAAGAACTAGCTACAAGCAGTATTAAAACAGGGAAGTGTTTTTGGGTATGCCTAAATGAGATAAATCTGTGGACTAAAATCACAAGGGTATTAAAAGAGGATAACACCAAAGCTGCTTTCATAGACAACCTGGAAGCTTTCTACAACAGATGGGAACATAAAAAGTCTGGGCTGAATGGTACTGCCCTTGATACTGGCCATGTAGTCAGAAACTGTAAGGCTGGAGGTGATGCCCTGGTTGTCAGTAAATGTGGGGCTGATAGTGCTGTCCTTTGAGACAGTAATGGTGAAGCTGGAGGTGCTGTCTTGGGAGACAGTAATGGTGAAGCTAGAGGTGCTGTCCTGGGAGACAGTAATGGTGAAGCAGGGGGTGCTGTCTTGGGAGACAGTAATGGTGAAGCTGGAGATTTTGTCCAGGTAGTCAGGAATTATACGCAGGATGGAATGCATATAAATGACCTCATAGGGGACAGGAGCCGTAGTGGGGAAACAAGTGTAGTCAAAGATAAAATAAAACCAATATTGCAAACTAGAAATACCACAAGAAATAGCAAACAAGAGGACTCCACTAGCAATAGTGAGGATATATTACCAAAAGCAACTGGTGGGAGCTCCATTGTTGGTGCTAGGGAGGATAGGAATAAGACAGGTAAACATGCACCAACAGGGAATACAGTCACAGAAACCCAAGGCAAATGGAAACCAAGCCTGTGCACATACTATGCACTTGGTATCTGCAGACATGGGAAATCTGGAAAAACAGATGGGACGTGCAACTATGACCACCCTAGAAAATGTCATGCCCATATGACAACAGGAAAATGCAAACTCCCTTCCTGTAAGCTTTTTCACCCTGAAATGTGTACCTCTACAATACAGGAAAGACTGTGCTATAACTTAAATTGCCAGGCACACCATCTAAAGGGGACAAAAAGATACAAAACATCCAGGCCATGGGAAAACCTGGGTAGCCACAGCCACTCAAGAGGGAGAGGTTTTTTAGTGCCAGGAAGGAAAAAAAAACTGGCAGGAAATGGCAGAAATTGTACACCAAATCCAGTCATTCCTGGAGTGGAACCACAGTCGATGGCCTCCACTCCAAACCAACAGATACAGATACTCATGCCGGAAAAAAAAAAATCCCCCCCCCCAGTACCAACAATACCACCAGTCTGATGACATTCTTCTTTGCAAATATACAGGGTCTAAAGCCAGCAACAAACAACAAAATACCTTTCATCCGTGGACTGCTTGCAGAGGCAAAGGCAATGTTCGCGGCTTTCACTGAGACCCACATAAAGGATCACTTGGATAACGAAATATGGATCCCAGGTTACAACCTATACAGATGTGACAGAGTGAACAGGCAAAAGGGGGGGGGGGGGTTGGCCTGTACATTGCAGAGTCACTTGTTTGCACAGAACTGCTTAATGCCTCAAATGATGTAGTGGAAGTTTTAGCAGTAAAGATCGAGAACCAAAACCTAGTCATTGTGGTAGTCTACAAGCCTCCGGATGCAACATCCCAGCAATTCCAGGAACAGCTGTTAAAAATTGACCACTGTCTGGAAAATCTTCCAGCTCCTGCACCCAACATCTTGCTCCTGGGGGATTTCAACTTAAGGCACCTAAAATGGAGGAATATAGCAAATAATATTGTTGCAGAAATAACACCAGGAGGCAGCTCTGATGAAAACTCACACTCACACGAGCTTTTAAATCTCTGCACAAAATTCAATTTAAACCAGCAAATAATAGAGCCTACTAGACTGGAGAATACACTAGACCTCATCTTCACTAACAATGATGATCTGATAAGAAATGTCACCATATCAAAAACAATATACTCAGATCACAACATAATTGAGGTTCAGACATGTATGCGCGGAGCCCCAGACCGACATAATGAAATTAGTCACGAGGGAGCATTCACCAAATTCAACTTCAATAACAAAAACATAAAGTGGGACCAAGTAAACCAAGTCCTAACCGATATAAGCTGGGAAGATATACTAAGCAACACAGACCCCAACTTATGCCTAGAACAGATTAACTCGGTGGCACTCGATGTATGCACAAGGCTTATTCCTCTAAGAAAAAGGAGGAGTAGATGTAAAATAGAAAGAGACAGGCGCTCCCTTTACAGGCGACGGAAAAGAATAACAGAGCGGCTAAAAGAGGTCAATATATCTGAAATGCGTAGGGAGACACTGGTCAGAGAAATAGCAAACATCGAACTTAAGCTAAAGGAATCTTATAGGAGTCAGGAATCGCGGGAAGAGCTAAAAGCCATAAATGAAACCCAAGGTATTTCTTCTCCTATGCCAAATCAAAGTTGAGAACAACGTCCAGTATTGGGCCTCTACTTAAACAAGATGGGTCCTACACAGATGACAGCAAGGAAATGAGTGAGCTACTCAAGTCCCAATATGACTCAGTTTTTAGCAAGCCACTAACCAGACTGAGAGTCGAAGATCAAAATGAATTTTTTATGAGAGAGCCACAGAATTTGGTTAACACAAGCCTATCTGATGTTATCCTGACGCCAAATGACTTCGAACAGGCGATAAATGACATGCCCATGCACTCTGCCCCAGGGCCAGACTCATGGAACTCCGTGTTCATCAAGAACTGCAAGAAGCCCCTATCACGAGCCTTTACCATCCTATGGAGAGGGAGCATGGACACGGGGGTCGTCCCACAGTTACTAAAAACAACAGACATAGCCCCACTCCACAAAGGGGGCAGTAAAGCAACAGCAAAGAACTACAGACCGATAGCACTAACATCCCATATCATAAAAATCTTTGAAAGGGTCCTAAGAAGCAAGATCACCACCCATCTAGAAACCCATCAGTTACACAACCCAGGGCAACATGGGTTTAGAACAGGTCGCTCCTGTCTGTCTCAACTATTGGATCACTACGACAAGGTCCTTGATGCACTAGAAGACAAAAAGAATGCAGATGTAATATATACAGACTTTGCAAAAGCCTTCGACAAGTGTGACCATGGCGTAATAGCGCACAAAATGCGTGCTAAAGGAATAACAGGAAAAGTCGGTCGATGGATCTATAATTTCCTCACTAACAGAACACAGAGAGTAGTAGTCAACAGAGTAAAATCCGAGGCAGCCACGGTGAAAAGCTCTGTTCCACAAGGCACAGTACTCGCTCCCATCTTGTTCCTCATCCTCATATCTGACATAGACAAGGATGTCAGCCACAGCACCGTGTCTTCCTTTGCAGATGACACCCGAATCTGCATGACAGTGTCTTCCATTGCAGACACTGCAAGGCTCCAGGCGGACATCAACCAAATCTTTCAGTGGGCTGCAGAAAACAATATGAAGTTCAACGATGAGAAATTTCAATTACTCAGATATGGTAAACACGAGGAAATTAAATCTTCATCAGAGTACAAAACAAATTCTGGCCACAAAATAGAGCGTAACACCAACGTCAAAGACCTGGGAGTGATCATGTCGGAGGATCTCACCTTCAAGGACCATAACATTGTATCAATCGCATCTGCTAGAAAAATGACAGGATGGATAATGAGAACCTTCAAAACTAGGGATGCCAAGCCCATGATGACACTCTTCAGGTCACTTGTTCTATCTAGGCTGGAATATTGCTGCACACTAACAGCACCTTTCAAGGCAGGTGAAATTGCTGACCTAGAAAATGTACAGAGAACCTTCACGGCGCGTATAACGGAGATAAAACACCTCAATTACTGGGAGCGCTTGAGGTTCCTAAACCTGTATTCCCTGGAACGCAGGCGGGAGAGATACATGATTATATACACCTGGAAAATCCTAGAGGGACTAGTACCGAACTTGCACACGAAAATCACTCACTACGAAAGCAAAAGACTTGGCAGACGATGCAACATCCCCCCCAATGAAAAGCAGGGGTGTCACTAGCACGTTAAGAGACCATACAATAAGTGTCAGGGGCCCGAGACTGTTCAACTGCCTCCCAGCATACATAAGGGGGATTACCAACAGACCCCTGGCAGTCTTCAAGCTGGCACTGGACAAGCACCTAAAGTCGGTTCCTGATCAGCCGGGCTGTGGCTCGTACGTTGGTTTGCGTGCAGCCAGCAGTAACAGCCTGGTTGATCAGGCTCTGATCCACCAGGAGGCCTGGTCACAGACCGGGCCGCGGGGGCGTTGACCCCCGGAACTCTCTCCAGGTAAACTCCAGGTAAGAGAAGATAATGTTACTGATCAGTCTGCCTTTGTACATAAGTAAGTAAGTAAGTAAGTAAGTAAGTAAATTTATTCAGGTATACACAATACAGTTACATAGAATTATCATACATAGCAGCATATGTGTAGAGAACCTAGGATAACCCAAAAAAGTCAGACAGAGTGACTTATTTCCAATGGGGTCCTTTTACCTTATTATTATAATATAAAGGTTATAATATTTTCTTATTATTCTATAATGAAGATAACATCTTATTATCATACTAAAAAGACTATCTACTACACGAGGGTCATTAAGACTATCTACAATACGAGGGTCATTAAGACTATCTACTACCCGAGGGTCATTACGACTATCTACAATACGAGGGTCATTACTAGGGATAAGGTAAAATTTACACGTATTTTAGCTAAAAAATAGAAAATCATTCCCCTCCCTTTCTGTTGCTTCATTCATCAGACACTTTTTGGCAGTCTTCTTGAACTGGTTCAAGCTATGACTGGCCTTGACATTTGTGGGTAGTCTGTTCCATTCCTTTATTGCTGTACAATAAAAGGTGTTTGAAGCCTGGCCACTGACTGTGGGTACTACAAAGTTGTGCTCTCTCCCCCTAGTACTATGATTGCTTTGGTTCCCAACCTTGACAAAATTGACAGCAAGATATTCTGGACACTGTTCGTGAGCAATTTTATAAACATGATTTAGCTTCAGTTGTTTTACTCTGTCTTCAACATTCAGCATATCCAACTGCTGTAATTCATCCTGGCCTACATGTTCTCTTGGTCCCAGCCCCAGGATGAATCTTACGATTTTGTTCTGGGTGATTTGCAGTCTATCTTTCAGTTTTTTTGTCAAGGCAGAGTACCAAGAAGAGCAAGCGTAATCCATATGGCATTGTATAAGGGCTAGACATAGGGTCCTGCGAGCCTCAGTAGGTAGACACTGTGCTTGTCTATACAGGAACTTCAGCCTGGCATTCGCTTTCTTTACTACACTGTTCCCTATCAATTCTCCTGACATGCATGGGTCAAAGGGGATTCCCAGATATTTAACTGATGAAACCAAAGTGATGGACTCCCCATTACACTGAACATTAAAATTATTTACCCTTCTCAGTTTATGTTTCGTTCCAAAGAGAATGGCTTCAGTTTTCCCTAGGTGTAATGATAGTTTGTTGTCTACTAACCATTTGCTGCAGGACTCCAGTTCCAGTGTTAAAACATTAGCAATATCTTGTGGGTCTTTACCTGACACTAACAGAGCACTGTCATCTGCATACAGTAGGAGTTTGCACTTGACACTGATAGGCATATCATTGACATAACATAAGAATAGTAAGGGACCCAGAATACTACCTTGGGGAACTCCACATGTTATCGGCAGGGGTTCTGATTCCGTTTTGTTGATTTTGACTATTTGTCTCCTGTTGCTAAGGTAGGACTTAAACCAGTCTACAGAACCTATACCGATAGCTTGAAGTTTCTTACATAATATATTGTGGTTGACAGTATCGAAGGCCTTTTGCAGGTCTAAGGTTACCATACCTATGAGGTTCCCTTTTGACATTTCAGTTCTCAGGTAATCCATCAGATTAATAAGGGAGGTATCGGTTGAGTATGATCGTCTAAAGCCCGATTGATAGCTATGGAGAATGCTGTTGTCATTAAGGTACTTAACTACTTGAGAATACACCGTCCTCTCCAGAATTTTAGATATTATACTGAGTATACTAACAGGTCTATAGTTGCTTACATCAGACCTATTATTTTTCTTGAAGATAGGAGTAACTCTGGCCTCCTTGAACCCCTCTGGTACAGTATTAGTGGTGATTGATAGATTTATTATGTGAGCAATAGGGATTGACAGTTCAAAAGCACCATCTTTTAGGAACTTAGACGGGATGTTATCAGGGCCTGTGCTCTTAGTTGGGTTTAACCTGCTTAGTTCTTTTTGAATGAAGTCATGAGATACACTTACTAGTTGACAACTGTTTGGGGTTACCCCTTTATTGGTATAGTATGTTTGAAACTTATCAGAGTCTGTGTTAAAGGTATTTGATGCAGCTGGTAGTTTACTTACTAGTGTTGATGCAACAGATGTGTAGTAGGAATTAAAGCAATTTGCCACCTTAGATGTTTCGTGGCATACCTCATTATCGATAGTGAGTACTATGTTAGACCTATCTACTGGCTTATGGCTATACCCCAACTGTTTTAGTTGTTGCCAGAGCTTTCTGGGGTTATGCTTATATTCTTCAATTTTTGAGCAATAGTGCTTTGCCTTTGCTCCTTTTATAAGCCTCTGTACTCTGTTCCTCACCCTTTGGAATTCATTTAGTGCTGCAATATCCTGTCTGTTTGCTTTAAATCTTTTTAGCAGCTGGTCTCTGAATTTCATATTATCTAATATCTCAGTAGTCATCCAGGGTTCAGTTCTTCGTTTAATCCTAACCTCTTTAACTGGTGCAATATTATCAAGGATGGTAGTGAACATTGTTTTGAATTTTTCCCAGGCATCGTTTACGTCCGTGCAACTTGTTATCTCTGTCCAGTCACAATTGTGTAGCCTATTTACCAGTATTTCTTTACTGTAGTTTCTAGTTGACCTCATTTTTATTGTCCTGTGTAGGCCTATCCTATCCCTAGTGATTTTCCTGATGCAGTAAATGATGAAATGATCACTAAGACCTGTGGTAATGACGCCTGACTGACTAATGTTCTCAGCGCGGTTGCAAAGTATGTGGTCAATTAGGGTGGCTGAGAACTGTGTGATCCGGGTTGGTTTATTAATTAGTTGGGTGTAGCTATTTAATCCTAGAATTTGCTTATACCTTTTGCATAGCCCGTTATTTTGTTGCTGAAAACAGATATTGAAGTCGCCCAGTATTATTGTTTCGCAATTGCTTTCAACTCCGGACAAGACTCTGGAAAAGTCTTCTAAGAACTGGTCCTGGGTAGGAGGGCGGTAACTAGTTCCTACTAAGATGGGTTTGGTCTTGGGAAGCAGCACTTCAAACCATAGAATCTCCAGTTTATTGTTATTTAAATCAGGTCTTGGGTTGTAAGCTAAGTCATTTCTAATGTAGGCACATACTCCACCGCCCTTTCTGTTCCTATCTAAGCGTTTTATATTGTAACCTTCTATTTTGACCTCGTCGTCAGTCACCGTATCATCCAACCAAGATTCAGAGATGGTTATAACTGCCGCCCTAATTTTGTTAGCTAGAATCCTAATCTCTGCCAATTTAGGAAGAAGTGATCTTGCATTGACATGAATAAAGTGAAGGCCTGTTTTCATAAAACAATCATAATCATCAATATATGGCAATGGGTCATTTGTATTAAAATTAGGTAAATCAATGTCATCACTGCTAAAGGGTAACTGTGCCAAAGTGCATTTGTTACACACAAAATGAATTCTGGCACCGTTGCTATAATTGTACATACATCCATCATGCACCCACCCCTTACACATTTTACATAAGGTGCCTTTTCTGTTTTTCATGCGTACTTTAGTACAGTGTATGCATAATGTTATGGATGAGTCTACCAGAGAAGATAATGTAACTGATGCATCTGACAGAGTAGATAATGTTGTTGAGGAGTCTGCCAGAGCAGATAATGCTACTAATGAGTCTGCCAGGGCAGTTAATGTTACTGATGAGTCTGCCAGAGCAGATTATGTTACTGATGAGTCTGGCAGGGAAGATAATGTTACTGATGAGTCTTCCAGAGCAGATAATGTTACTGATGAGCCTGCCAGAGCAGATAATATTACTGATGAGTCTGCCAGTGCAGAAAACGTTACTGATGATTCTGCCAATGCAGAAAATGTTACTCATGAGCCTGCCAGAGCAGAAAATGTTACTGATGAGCCTGCCAGAGCAGATAATGTTACTGATGAGTCTGCCAGTGCAGAAAATGTTAGCGTTGAGTCTGCCAGAGCAGATGTTACTGATGAGACTGCCAGAGCAGATGTTACTGATGAGTCTGCCAGAGCAGATGATACTGATGAGACTGCCAGAACAGATGTTACTGATGAGTCTGCCAGAGGAGATGTTACTGATGAGACTGCCAGAGCAGATGTTTCTGATGAGACTGCCAGAGCAGATGTTACTGATGAGACTGCAGGAGCAGATAATGATATTGATGAATCTGCCAAAGCACACAATGTTAATGATGAATCTGCCAGAGCAGCAAACGTTACTGATGAGTCTGCCAGAGTAGCTTATGTTATTGATGAATCTGCAAGAGAAGATAATGTTATGGATGAGTCTGTCAGAGTAGATAATGTTACTGAGAAGTCTGCCAGAGGAGATAATGTTACATGAGTCTGCCAAGCCGATGTTACTGATGAGTCTACCAGAGCAGATGTTACTAATGAGTCTGCCACAGCAGGAAATGCTATTGATGAGTCAGCCAGAGCAGATAATGTTACTGATGAATCTGCCAAAGGAGACAAAGTTACTGATGAATTTGCCAGAGGAGAAAACGTTACTCATGAGTCTGCCAGAGCAGACAATGTTACTGATGAGTCTGTCAGGGCAGACAATGCTACTGATCAGTCTGCCAGAGTAGACAATGTTATGCGTTGAGTCTGCCAGAGTAGATAATGTTATGCGTTGAGTCTGCCAGAGTAGATAATGTTACTAATGAGTCTGTCAGAGCAGAGAATGTTACTGATGACTCTGCCAGAGAAGATAATGCTACTGATGAGTCAACCAGAGCAGATAATGTTACTGATGAGTCTACCAGAGCAGAAAATATTACTGATGAGTCTGCCAGAGCAGAAAAGGTTACTGATGAGTCTACCAGAGTAGATAATGTTACTGATGAGTCTTTGAAAGCAGATAATGTTACAGACTAGAGCGCCTAGAAATCCTTTGTCAACTGGAGTCCTAAGTGAAGACGAGGATTAAGGTCTCGGTTTATTGTTCAGCCGATCCTTACAACCCGGATCTTCAAATCTGAAATATTCTATGATCGGCCCTTTTCAAGATTATTCTGATATTAAAATGCTATCGAAACAAGATTTAATAAGGGATCAGTTCCTTGATCCATCCCTAGAGAAATTACGAGAGATAGCTATTACAGAAGATGACACCCAAGACCTGGACAATTGTTACTATCTTGCTAATGGTATATTAATGAAAATGGAAAAGTCTCTTTTGTCTTCCGACAATCTATCTACCAGTAAACATCTAGTTGTACTACCTAACACCTTTAGAGAATTAGCTATTAGTTTTGCCCACCATAGTCCCATGGGAGGACATTTGGGAGTAAAGAAAACACTGGGCAAAACAGCTAAGCATTTCCACTGGCCCAGAATGAAGAAGACTGCGGAAAGCTACCTAAAAACTTGTCAAGTCTGCCAAGTGACCAGCAAACCTTTGCACACACCTCCACCAGTTCCCCTCATTCCGATTCCCGTCAGTGGTGAGCCCTTCTCACGCCTGATAATAGATTGTGTTGGTCCGTTACCCAGGACTAAACAAGGGAATCAATATCTGTTTACAATTAAGGATGTCGTTACTCGATATCCAGAAGCTATCCCTTTGAGAAAAATTATTTTTCGCATCATTGTTCGAGCTTTGCAAAAATTTTTCTCTCAGGTGGGGATTCCCCGAATAATTCAATCCGATCAAGGTTCAAATTTTACCTCTAAGATGTTTCGCGATGCCTTATCTCACCTTAGAATTAAGTCCGTATTTTCTGTTGCATACCGCCCTCAGTCAGAAGCAGCCCTTGAACGATTTCATCAAACATTAAAATCAATGTTGAGAGTGTATTGCGAGCAGTTTTCCCGAGGCTGGGACGAGGGAATACCATTTTTCTTGTTCGCCTTAAGGGAAAGTGAACAAGAAAGCACAGGGTTTAGTCCATTTGAATTAATTTATGGGTACCAAGTACGCGGCCCCCTAGCAGTACTAAAAGATTCGTGGACGGGAAAATCAGATCCCTCATTTAAAACAACTCTAACTCTAATGCAAAAGCGTTTGTCACAACTGAGGGAATTAGCCTCAAAAAACCTGGCAAAGGCCCAATCCAAGATGAAGCATTGTTTTGACAAACAGACACGTTCTCGCTTATTTAAACCAGGCGACAGGGTGATGGCACAGAAATTTTACCTGGACACGCTCTGCAACCTAGATATGAAGGTCCTTTGGAAGTGACTGAGCGGCTCAATGAGGTAAATTATGTACTACGAACTCCAGGAAAGAGAAAAGCAAAATGTATTTATCACTTAAACCAACTTAAGGCTTACCACCCTAGTCTTATACCAATTACGAGTTTTTCCTTTAGCTGAAACTGAAAATGTACGTCTGCCCAGCATCTCTAAAGCGATAGAAGTATGTTTAAAAAATTCAGAGACATTAAAATCTCTTGATATCTTTCTTATGGACCTTGATTTGGAAAAAGCAAAAGATGTCAAAGACTTGATATTACGTTATGAGGTTTTATTCGATGATGTCCCTAGGTGTTGCACATTGGGGATTCACGACATAGATGTACAAGAAGCTAAGCCTTGCAAGCAGTCACATTATAGGGCAAGTCCACTCAAACAAGAAGCATTAAACAAAGAAGTGAAATTTTTGTTGTCCCATGGGCTCATAGAGCGGAGTAAGAGTCCTCTAAAAAAATTCTGCAATCTGTTGTAAATAACAGTAAAGTGAAGAGTAGTTATGGTGCTAGGAAATATGTAGCATTTCTACTAGTCTTGCTTACCACCTTCAGACTTAAGCAATATACTTTTACTAGCCGTATCCTGAGGGACACAGCTAGCTTTTGTAAGACTTCGTCTGGAGGTGGGGGCGTTATGGGGCTATAGGACCCAACATGTATTTATAAGTAACAGTTACTCTGGAATACCTAATTATATTGAATTGATGGGGACTCAGTTCTAAATGTCATAAGGGCTGATCAATCTTATGACTGAGAGACAGCTGGGTCAAGCCTTTTTTCTCAATATAATAGGTTATACTATAGACACACAAACACACAATTTAAACAAGTAGTTTATGAAGTTGTATTTCTTTTTGTAAAAGTAAAATTAAGGTGTGGTAGAATTGTGGTAACTGGAGAATTGTGCTTGGCAACAGTCTTTTGTTTTGGTGGGAGGAGCTTAGCTAGGCTCCTCCCTCTCCCTCCCTGCTCTCTCTCTTCTCTTGTGGACATGGAGGTGGCAAGATCTCTGGGTCCTTCTTTCTGTCTTTTGGGGCATTATGTGTGCTCCAGGGGTGTTTTTATAATTTAAGTTGTGGCCACCATACCCAGGGTGACTAAAGTGTGTCAAAACACTGGTTAGCCCAGAGTTATGTCAAGAAGAGAGAAGGACAAAAGTTGTTGAGATACACCATGTGGGAGAACAGCTATGGATTGTGTAGATCTTTGTTTTGAAAATGTGAGGCTGTAACTGTATACATGTATTCTGTACATATCTATTGAGAATACAGATATATTTTCATAGTAGTAGTTTACATAACCTGTGAAGAGGGCTGGTGAGAGGATATCAGACACTCAAGATGATCAGCCATAATGTATTACCCCTAGACAGATAAGGCCATTAAGTGATAGAGGTGATAGAGGCGGTGGCAGTGGCAGCAACGGTATCCTACCAGCTCTTCTTTCTCAAAAAAACATCACTCATCAAAACTTGTGATGGCCTAAGTGAAAGTTCAACTACATGAACCCACGTAGACCACAACATGACCCAAGAATACTAAGAATGTAACCCAAATCTTGACAAAATTAGAAGATCTAAGGAAGACAGCCCTGCTAACCCAAACACTGCCTCCGCTGCCAGACAACCACTTAACCCAAGCTCCGAGAAAACAAGCCTTCTCCTCCATTGCTACACAGTATCTACTTCAGTGATACTATGAAAGGATATCGCAGAAGAAACAACACCAGTAATAAAAGAATAACAGCAAGGACCCTAGAACTCAACTTGTCTACCCAGCAGGACACCGGTGTATCATCAACATCCCTCACCACCGCCACCCAGGGAACAACAACAACAACAACAACAAACATGGCTGACTCCCCCTCCAACTCCACTCCCTTCAAAGGATTCATCCATGATAACTCAGGTATGATTATTCCTGACAATATCAAGGACTACATTGTTGCACTAGAAAATGAAATGAAAGACATCAAAGCAACACTCGAGCAACGAGAATCCAAGATAACCAACCTCGAGAATAAGATCCAAAACCTTGAAGAGAAGATTACATCGGGAAGTGTTGACACAGAAAATACTCTAAAAGCAGCTATAGCCAGTCACACTGAGCAAATAACAACAATAAATATGAAGGTTGAAGAAGCAATCAAGGACTGGAATCAGAACATGCACACTCGACTAAATGAATACCTTGATTTCCAAGACGACAAAACTGAACAAGATAAGTTGCCTGATGCAGTTATAATAAACAGTCCACACATTCCTAGTAACATAACACAAGCACAGTGCAAAGAAACTGCTATCAGGATAATACAGAACCACGTACAAGTCATCGTGCAAAACAATGAAATCAAAGAAACACGTTTGTTAGGAAAACCAGGAAGTAAACACAGTATAATGATCCGACTTCATTCATACAATAAAAGAAAGGACCTAATTAAATCAGCAATTACAATGAAAAATGGAGTGTACATAAATGAGTGTCTAACAAAAACACGTCAAAACCTTCTGTTCAGGCTGAGAAAACTTAAACAGGAAAACAAAATACATCAGTGTTTCACGCGAGATGGGAAAATACTATTAAGGAAAACATCAACAGGACAACAATATACCATCTCAAATGAACACGATTTCTCTACCTTCCTTAGAAAAGCTGACATTTCTGTAACAGATTAGATAAGTGCCCTTAATACATATATACGTGTGGTGCATATAGTGTACGTTACTATTATATTGTACATTATTATTTTTATTATTTTTCATCACTAGCTAATGCCAACTACCTCCAATACTCTATACTTCTTTCTTACTGCTATTAATTGCTCACAATTTTAAATTACAAGTCAAATCTTACTCCAAATTAATAATATTCATTATTCTTACCTGTCCATTTAATTTTGTTTATCACTACTTGTTTTTTAGTCACTTTTCATTGTGTATGCAATTAGTGTATGTTCCAATTACTTTTTTGCAAGTACCAAAACTATCTTTTGCTAGCTAGTACCAACTACCTCATTTTTTTTACTTTTATTGTGCAATAAACTGCTCAATTTATTTAATATTACAAATCAGATCTTACTCCTAAACCAATATTATTTCATAGTGACCACCTGTCCATTTAACTTTGTTTACCATTACTTAATTTTAGTCCCTTATATATTTTCTCCTTTATTTTAGCTTTATATAACTACCCTAGTTTATATATTCACAATTGTTAAAATAATCAAGGTGCTATTCTCAGGTGCTAAAGTAGAATAAGTTCACAATTTTGCCATTATATTCAAAAGCTCATTTATTTGATTACCACTTTATTGTTCACCACAACTTATATTAGTCCCTTTTATATTATAATTTTATACTATAATTCTAACTTTAAAGAATTACCTGTATAGTACTACCTACTATCATATTCCCAAGCTCCATTATTTGATCATCACTTTATTTGTATTAGTCCCTTTTATATTGTCTCCTTTATTTTAGCTTAAAAAAAAAAAAAAAAAAAACTACCTTAGCTCATAATTTTACATTTGTTAAATAATTCAGGTGCTATTTTTTAGCTTAAGACTATTTACTTTGTTTTATACTTAATTCTAACTATAGATTCACTACAAATCTTATGATTACAAGCATTGATCCTGATACCAACCTCTTATTTAATGACTTAAATGAATCAAACAGTTACGGTAATTACTACACTGCAGAACAATCAAAGGCACTTCTCAGTGCCAACAACAACATAACTATCTTTAACTACAATATCAGATCTTTAAGCAAGCATTACGATGACCTCATAGCATTACTAAATTCCTTACATGCCAATATGTCCATCATTACACTAACTGAAACCTGGCTAAAGCCTGATAGAAGAGATGTCTATGCCATTCCTGGTTACACAGCCATACACAACTGTAGGCCAGACCAACAAGGGGGTGGCACAGCCATATACTACTCAGACCAACTAGAATGTATCACTAATACTTGCACAAGGGATGAACATGGGGAATATATAATAGCCAAATTCAAATCCAAATACCTACAAAAACCTCTCACATTGATAAACATCTACAGAGTTCCACAGTAAAACATTAGCCAATTTAGTCAAAACCTAGGAAGTATGATAACTGATGCACGCATGAACAAAGATCACTTACTACTCTCAGGTGACTTCAATATAAATCTCCTGCAAGACCAGGACCCACACGTTACTGAATTCACAAACACAATGAGTAACTGTATGTTGCTACCAACAGTAACAAAACCTACAAGAGTTACAGAGACTAGTGTTTCCCTACTTGACCACATCTGGACCAACACCATATCCCCTTTAAAATCAAGCATAATTACAGATAATACCACAGACCACTACCCTACTTTCCTCATAACAACTCTTGGTAAATTACCCCAAGACACTACTAAAGTCACCTTCAGACTTCACAATGAGGCAGCCATTAATAACTTCACAACAGCAGTAGCAAACATTGACTGGCACACTGAGCTAGAAATCTATACAGATATTGATGAATGTATTAATAATTTTCTAAAAAAGACCCAATACCTCTATAACAAGCACTGCCCTAAAAAAACTAAACAGATGACAGCTAAGAGACTGAACAGTCCCTGGCTAACACCCAGCATTCTCAAATCCATAAATACAAAACACCAATATGAAAAACAGTACAGAATGGGTCACATAACCAGAGACCAAACAAAACGTTACTCGTCAATCCTAACCAGCCTGATAAGAAGGGCAAAAAAATTGTATTATGAGAACAGATTATCCAACTTACGAGGTGATATAAAAAAGACCTGGAAAACCCTATCAGAAATTCTAGGAACAAAAAAGATATCACGAAATAGCGAAATAAAATTAGCAAAATCAGATGAACCCCAACTCCCACCAAAAGAAACAGCAAATAGACTCAATGATTTCTTCTCCACTATAGGACAAAACCTTGCCAATAAAATCCCAAGCTCAGATACCCCACCAAATGACTACCTCACCGGCAACTACCCGAACACACTGTTCCTAGCTCCGACTAACCCATACGAAGTCTCCCTTATTATCAACACACTAAAAAACAAGGCAGGAGATTTAAATACCTTACCACCCTTTATATACAAAAAAGTGTCACAAGTGCTATCACCAATCATTGCAACACTCTTTAACAAATCCATTGAATCCTCCACCTTCCCTACAGTACTCAAAATAGCAAGGGTCACCCCGATCCACAAAGGAGGAGACCAAACAGAGTTGAATAACTATAGGCCAATATCCAACTTGCACCCTCTCTCAAAAATCTTCGAAAAATTAATTCATAAACGAATCTTCTCCTACCTTATCTCCCAAAACATACTCAACCCCTGCCAATTTGGATTCAGGCCTAATAAAAATACTAATGATGCTATTATACACATGCTAGAACATATATACACTGCAATAGAGAAAAAAGAAGTCCCACTGGGGATCTTCATTGACTTACGTAAAGCTTTTGATACAGTTGACCATGACTTGCTCCACGTAAAATTGTCACACTATGGTATAAGAGGGCACTCCCTCAACTACCTCAAGTCATACCTCAGCAACAGAAGCCAATATGTGTATGCAAATGGGGCAAACTCTTCTGCACAACCAATTACAGTTCGTGTCCCACAGGGAAGTGTCCTTGGCCCTCTTCTCTTTCTCCTATACATAAATGACCTACCAAATGCTTCGAAATTACTCAAACCCACACTATTTGCAGATGACACTACATACGTCTTCTCCCACCCGAGCACAGTCACGCTAGCCAATACTGTAAATACCGAATTACAGAAAATATCTACCTGGATGAGGACTAACAAACTTACACTAAACATTGACAAAACCTACTTCATTCAGTTTGGTAACAGAGCTACAGATGTCCCTCTTAACATAATGATAAACGGATCACCCATCACAAAGCTAACAGAGGGAAAATTCTTAGGAATCCACCTTGATAATAGACTCAAATTTCATACACATATACAACAAATTTCTAAGAAAATTTCCAAGACTGTAGGCATACTATCGAAGATACGGTACTATGCTCCACAGTCAGCCCTCCTGGCCCTATATCACTCTCTTATTTACCCCTATCTCACCTATGGAATTTGTGCATGGGGCTCAACAACAATTAACCATCTCAGACCACTAATTACCCAACAAAAGGCTGCAGTTAGAATGATAACAAATTCTCACTACAGGCAGCACACTCCACCAATATTCAATACACTAAACCTACTCACCATACAAAACATCCATACTTATTACTGCACCTATTACATACATAGAACACTTAACTCTGATATTAACCCTCCCCTCAAATATCTCCTTGCCAACCTCAACAGAACACATGACCATAACACAAGGCACAGATCACCCTTTGATGTTCCTCGTGTCCATCTCACACTATGCAAAAACTCAATGCACATAAAAGGCCCTAAAATCTGGAATTCATTACCTGTAAATATAAAAGAAACACTACCTGTTTATAAATTCAAGTCTCTTCTCAAAGATCACTTACTCACCCAAAACCAAATAAATACTGAATAACTGAACCTTATAAATTGTATATCTTAAATGTTTCTCACAATTATATCACATAAATGTTAAACCTAAAACCCAATCTAACTTTATTATTTTTTGAATACACTACCTAACAGAATACTCCATTCTACTGAATGTACAACAATGCATGCAACCATATGACCTGTCTTTGTAATACTCACTTGTGCTTTATAGTAATCTGTTTACATTAATGTTTTATCACTGATTTCATCATTGCTTAGTTAATCTTAAGTTAATTTTAAGCCAGCCCGTAATGCTATGCATAGTATAAGTGGCTTTGGCATGCTGCTCTTATCTGTATTTTTTTGTACCTCTGTATGTGTGCTCAAATTGTTAATAAATAAATAAATAAATAATAAATAAATAAATAAATAAAGTAAAAAGCTACCCCACACTAGAACATATAGTGAGAACCTTACTATCAAAGTAATAAGGGACAAACCAACGTAACACTCACCCTGTATATTAGTTCCAAATCCTAATGGAACTTCTAGAATGTGCACTGATTATCATAAGGTTAATGCTCTCACGGTACTGGATGGTTTCCCACTACCCCGTATTGATGATCTAATAGACAGAGTATCAGGAGCCGCCTATGTTACCCGCCTGGATTTATTAAGGTGTTATTACCAAGTGCCGCTTACCCAGCGAGCTCAAGAAATATCCGCATTTACTATAAAAGGCGGATTATTCAATTATCGCGTTATGCCCTTCGGGTGGTGTAACGCGACCTCTACCTTTCAGCGCTTGATGAACCTGTTGACCAATGATTTAGGAGTGGATGCATATCTAGATGATCTTGTTATATATAGCAATGAGTGGGAGCAACATTTAATTCGCATGGAAACATTATTTAAGAAGGTAGAAAAGTACACCTTCACAATTAATTTAGCCAAATGTCAGTTTGGAGAAGCCAAGATTAAATACCTCAGTTTTCGTACAGGCCAGGGTGAGGTACGTCCTCTTGATGTAAAAGTTAGAGCCATTGCTGAGTTTCCTGTCCCTCAAGATAGAAAATCTGTACAGAGGTTCCTTGGAATGGCTGGTTATTATCGACGTTTCTGTCCTCATTTTTCTCAGGTTGCATCTCCTCTTACTGAGTTGACCAGCAGTAAGATGAAGTTTCACTGGTCGAAAGATTGTGAGATAGCTTTTAATCGGTTGAAGCGGTTGCTTTTTTTCGTCACCCGTATTGAAGAGTCCTGACTTTAATCAACCCTTCTATTTACACATTGATGCCAACGGTTATGCTGTGGGGGAGGTGTTACTTCAGAAATCCCCCTCTACTGATGTTTTGCATCCTATATCTTATTTTTCTTCAAAGTTGAAATGTCACCAAAAGAATTGCGCCACTGTAGAGAAAGAAGCTCTTGCCTTAGTAATATCTTTGGAACATTTTGACGTTTATTTGGGAACCTCCGCCCATAAAATTATGGTATTTTCCAATCACAACCCTTTAATTTACATTAATTCTATGAAATCAAAGAACACCCGGATCCTCAGGTGGGCTCTGAGGATCCAACCATACTTGATTAGTATTCAACACTTAAGTGGAACTCTTAACGTAATTGCTGATGCCCTTTCTCGCCCTTGAAAAAATACTTTAAAATGAAAAGTTAAGAGATGAGTGCTCTTAGAGCCTACTTATATATATTTATATATTTATATATATTTATATATTTATATATATTTATATATATATTTATATATATATATTTATATATACAGGAGGGCCCCACTTATACGGCAGGTTAGGTTCCAGGCTACCGCCGTAAAGCGGAAACCGCCGTTAAGTGGAACACCCTTTTTTTCCACTTATAAATGCATACAAACACTAGATAACAAGTTTACACTAACATATATTAAGTTAGCAATAGAACCAGGCATCAAAAAACAATAAAAAAGTACAATACACACATAGTGCACTCATTACTTACCTTAAAATATTTATAGTCTTAATCTAGGGTGAGACAAGTAGTATTTATTGTAAGAAATAAAGTGTGGTATGTATGGTAATAGCCAGGCTACCTTACCAGGCCACCCCACCCACACATACTATTCTATGATATTTAAGCATCCCAGAGCGATAAAATGTATATACAGTTCACTCATTACTTACCTTAAAATATTTGTAGTCTTAATGTAGGGTCAGGAGTAAGTAAATGAGATAAAACGAATAAATGAGAGAGAGAAAGAATGAGTACATGAGAGGGGACAGGCGCAGAGTTATGTAAACAAACCAGGCGAACGTAAGTTTTGTAAACAAACGAAGTGTACACGTCTGGTTTGTGTACAAGTTACATTGTGTACAGGTTGTCTCTACATTGATACGGTAGAATTAATAAAGAAGAACACTCCCATTCTCATGTAACATCATTTTGAGAAGAAATGAAGCTATGAGTGAAGGCAATGGAAATAAGTCACACTGACTTTTTTGGGTTATCCTAGGTTCTCTACACGTATGTTGTTATGTATGATAATCTATGTAACTGTATTTGTGTATACCTGAATAAACTTACATACATACGAAAGGAATAATTTTCTACAGTTACCCCCAGTAACACATTTTCTCTTATGTTAGATTAGAGAAAATGTTATTCTTGCCGTCACTTGTACAAGTTATGTGGCTCCCACATCTTATATTTATGTTTATTTATTCTATTGTGGGGTGTATTTATCATCTTTTTATGTTATGTATCATGTTTATTATATAATTTTGAAAAAAATATCATGTATGGATTAATGAAAATGTGTATATTAACGTAATATACGACATTTAATGAGACTCGGTGAATACTGTTATTATTATCATCATTTCTAATATGGCGTCACTTGTGCAAGTCGTCTGCTACCACATCTCACATTTATGTTTATTTATTCTACTGTGGGGTGTATTTATCTTATTTATATGTTATGCATCGTGTTTATTATATAATTTTGAAAAAAATATCATGGATGGATTAATGAAAATGTGTATATTAACGTAATATACGACATTTAAATGACTCGATGATTATTATTATCATTACTAATATGACGTCTGGAGACATAAGACACTTACCAATTTTAATGTGTACCTGCATGCCAGCACAGTATGTAAGTTTATTTAGGTACAGGTACACATAAGTATAATTATCAGAGTATATATAAAATATGAAATAACTTTTAAAAACATTTGAAATTTTGGAGTTTCCAGACAAAATGGAGAGACTTAGTGCTTACTGAGCTCATGGAGAATGTAAACAAACAGGGTGGGGCACGGTGACCGTATTAGAAAGTCAGTTGGGGGGAGCCGTATTGTGAGTTTTGGTCATAATTTGAAATGTCCGTATTAGCGGAACGCCGTAAAGTGAAACGCCGTAAAGCGGGGCCTTCCTGTATATATATATATATATATATATATATATATATATATATATATATATATATATATATATATATACAGTGGACCCCCGGTTAACGAACTTTTTTCATTCCAGTAGTATGTTCAGGTGCCAGTACTGACCGAATTTTTTCCCATAAGGAATATTGTGAAGTAGATTAGTCCATTTCAGACCCCCAAACATACACGTACAAACGCACTTACATAAATACACTTACATAATTGGTCGCATTTGGAGGTGATCGTTAAGCGGGGGGTCCACTGTATATATATATATACTTCCCTGGAGATGGGAAGTACAGTGCCTGCACTCTGAAGAAGGGGTGTTAATGTTGCAGTTTAAAAACTGTAGTGTAAAGCACCCTTCTGGCAAGACAGCGATGGAGTGAATGATGGTGAAAGTTTTTCTTTTTCGGGCCACCCTGCCTTGGTGGGAATCGGCTAGTGTGATAAAAAAAAAAATATATACATATATATATATATATATATATATATATATATATATATATATATATATATATATATATATATATATATATATATATATATATATATATATATATATATATATATATATATATATATATATATATATATATCCACGGACGAGTCTGCCAGAGTAGATAATGTTACTGATAAGTCTGTCAAACCAGATAATGCTACTGATGATTCTGCCAGAGTAGATATTCTTATGGATGAGTCTGCCAGAGTAGATAATGTTACTGATGAGTCTGTCAGACCAGATAATGCTACTGATGAGTCTCCCAGAGTAGATATTGTTATGGATAAGTCTCCCAGAGTAGATAATGTTACTGATGAGTCTGCCAGAGCAGATAAAGCAACTAACGAGTCTGCCAGAGCAGATAATGTTATTGATGAGCCTGACACAGAAGATAATGTTACTGATGAATCTGCCAGAGCAGATAATGGTCCAAATGAGTCTACCAGAGAAGATAATGTTACTGATGAGTCAACCAGAGCAAATTATGTTCCTGATGAGCCTGTCAGTGCAGTTATGTTACTGATGAGACTACCAGAGCACATAAAGTTACTGATGAGTGTGCTAGAGCAGATAATGTTAATGATGGGTCTGCCAGAGCAGATAATGTTACTGATGAGTCTGCCTGAGCAGATGTTACTGATGAGTCTTCCAGAGCAGAAAATGTTACTGATGAGTCTGCCAGAGCAGGAAATGCTATTGATGAGTCTGCCAGAGTAGATAATGTTACTGATGAATCTGTCAGAGCAGAAAACGTTACTGAAGAGTCTGCCAGAGCAGATAATGTTACTGATGAGTCTGAAGAGTAGTTAATGTTACTGATGAGTTTGCCAGGGTAGATAATGTTACTGAGGAGTCTGCCAGAACACATAATCCTACTGATGAGTCTGCAAAAGCAGATAATGTTACTGATGACTCTGCCAGAGCAGAGAATGTTACTGATGAATCTGCCAGAGCAGACAGTGTTAGTGATGAGTCTACCAGAGCAGATAATGTTACTGATGAGCCTGCCAGAGCAGATAGTTTTACTGATAAGTCTAACAGAGCAGATAATGCTACTGATGAGTCTGTAAGATCAGATAATGCTACTGATGGGTCTGCCAGAGTAGATATTGTTATGGATGAGTCTGCCAGAGTAGATAATGTTACTGATGAGTCTTCCAGAGGAGATAAAGCAACAGACGAGTCTGCCAGAGGAGATAATGTTACTGATGAATCTGCCAGAGCAGATAATGTTACTGATGAGTCTACCAGAGCAGGTAATGTTACTGATGAGCCTGCCAGAGCAGAAAATGGTACTGATGAGTCTGCCAGAGCTGATAATGTTACTGATGAGTCTGCCAGAGCTGATAATGTTACTTTTGAGTCTGCCAGAGCTGATAATGTTACTGATGAGTCTACCAGAGCAGAAAACGTTACTGATGAGTCTGCCAGAGCAGATAATGTTACTGATGAGTCTGTCAGGGCAGATAGTGGTACAGACGAGTCTACCAGTGCAGATAATGTTACTGATGAGTCTGACAGAGCAGAAAATGTTACTGCTGAGTCTACAAAAGGAGATAATGTTACTGATGAATCTGTCAGAGCAGATAATGTTGCTGATGAGTCTGCCAGAGCAGTAATGTTACTAATGATTCTAGAAGAGCAGATAATGTTACTGATGAGTCTACCAGAGCAGATAATGTTACTGATGAGTCTACCAGAGCAGAAAATGTTACTGGTGAGTTTACCAGAGCACATAATGTTCCTGATGAGCCTGCCAGAGCATATAATTTTACTGATGAGTCTGCCAGAGAAGAAGATAATGTTACTGATGAGTGTGCCAGAGCAGATAATGCTACTGATGATTCTGCCAGTGCAGATAATGTTACTGATGAGTCTGCCAGAGCATATGTTACTGATGAGAGTGCCAGAGCAATGTTACTGATGAGTTTGCCCGAGCAGATAATGTTACTGATGAGTCTGCCAGAGCAGATACAGTTACTGATGAGTCTACCAGACCAGATAATGTTACTGATGAGTCTGTCAGAGCAGATAATACTACTGATGAGACTGCCAGATAAGATATTACTGATGAGTCTGCCAGACCAGATAATGTTACTGATGAGTCTGCCAGAGCAGATAATGCTACTGATGAGTCAGACAGAGCAGAAAATATTATTGAAGACTCTGCCAGAGCAGATGTTACTGATGAGTCTGCCAGAGCAGATAATGTTACTGATGAGTCTGCCAGAGCAGATAATATTACTGATGAGTTTGGCAGAGCAGATAATGTTACTGATGAGTCTGCCAGTGCAGAAAATGTTAGTGTTGAGTCTGTCAGAGCAGACATTACTGATGATTCTGCCAGAGCAGATGTTACTGATGAGTTTGCCAGAGCAGATAATGTTACTGATGAGTCTTCCAGAGTAGATAATGCTATTGATGAGTCTGCCAGAGCAGATAATGTTTCTGATGAGTCTGCCAAAGCAGACAATGTTACTGATGAATCTGCCAGAGCAGAAAATGTTACTGATGAGTCTGCCACAGCAGATAATGTTACTGATGAGTCTGCCTGAGTAGATAATGTTATGGACGAGTCTGCCAGAGTAGATAATGTTACTGATGAGTTGGACAGAGTAGATATTGTTACTGAGGAGTCTGGCAGAGCAGATAATGCTACTGATGAATCTGCAAGGGCAGATGAGTCCCTAATTTGCTAAAGTGAAAGTTGGGATAGAAGAGGCTCAATTAGTTGAAGTTAATTCCTTCCGTGATAGTGGAAGTTATTTAACCTTTTTTAAACATGGCATACTTCCCGTAAGTGATATGACTCACACCATGCTAGATGTGCTATTAGAAGCCTATGGAGATGCCATTATAAGAGTGCCTCTGCACAGGATATACATCCAAACACCAACGTATACTGGCTTTGTGTCGGTAGGTATATCCACTGAAACTTTTCCTATTCAGGGCATGGACAACTCATAGGCAACAATCTGGACTATCCGGGTATAAGCCGAGAGCCTCTAGTTATGGATAATTCTACTGACATTAACTATGCCATAGAAGCTCGAAAAGAGGATCCTACCTTATTCCCTCTCAACATTATAACTAGAGCAATGTCTAGAGCGCCTCGAAATCCTTTGTCAACTGGAGTCCTAAGTGAAGACAAGGATTAAGGTCTCGGTTTATTGTTCAGCCGACCCTTACAACCCGGATCTTCAAATCTGAAATATTCTATGATCGGCCCTTTTCAAGATTATTCTGATATTAAAATGCTATCAAAACAAGATTTAATAAGGGATCAGTTCCTTGATCCATCCCTAGAGAAATTACGAGAGATAGCTATTACAGAAGACGACACCCAAGACCTGGACAATTGTTACTATCTTGCTAATGGTATATTAATGAAAATGGAAAAGTCTCTTTTGTCTTCCGACAATCTATCTACCAGTAAACATCTAGTTGTACTACCTAACACCTTTAGAGAATTAGCTATTAGTTTTGCCCACCATAGTCCCATGGGAGGGCATTTGGGAGTAAAGAAAACACTGGGCAAAACAGCTAAGCATTTCCACTGGCCCAGAATGAAGGAGACTGCGGAAAGCTACCTAAAAACTTGTCAAGTCTGCCAAGTGACCAGCAAACCTTTGCACACACCTCCACCAGTTCCCCTCATTCCGATTCCCGTCAGTGGTGAGCCCTTCTCACGCCTGATAATAGAGTGTGTTGGTCCGTTACCCAGGACTAAACAAGGGAATCAATATCTGTTTACAATTAAGGATGTCGTTACTCGATATCCAGAAGCTATCCCTTTGAGAAAAATTAATTCTCGCATCATTGTTCGAGCTTTGCAAAAAATTTTCTCTCAGGTGGGGATTCCCAGAATAATTCAATCCGATCAAGGTTCAAATTTTACCTCTAAGATGTTTCGCGATGCCTTATCTCACCTTGGAATTAAGTCCGTATTTTCTGTTGCATACCGCCCTCAGTCAGAAGGAGCCCTTGAACGATTTCATCAAACATTAAAATCAATGTTGAGAGTGTATTGCGAGCAGTTTTCCCGAGGCTGGGACGAGGGAATACCATTTTTCTTGTTCGCCTTAAGGAAAAGTGAACAAGAAAGCACAGGGTTTAGTCCATTTGAATTAATTTACGGGCACCAAGTACGCGGCCCCCTAGCAGTACTAAAAGATTCATGGACGGGAAAATCAGAACCCTCATTTAAAACAACTCTAACTCTAATGCAAAAGCGTTTGTCACAACTGAGGGAATTAGCCTCAAAAAACCTGGCTAAGGCCCAATCCAAGATGAAGCATTGTTATGACAAACACACACGCTCTCGCTTATTTAAACCAGGCGACAGGGTGATGGCACAGAAATTTTACCTGGACACGCTCTGCAACCTAGATATGAAGGTCCTTTGGAAGTGACTGAGCGGCTCAATGAGGTAAATTATGTACTACGAACTCCAGGAAAGAGAAAAGCAAAACGTACTTATCACTTAAACCAACTTAAAGCTTACCACCCTGGTCTTATACCAATTACAACAGTTCTTCCTTTAGCTGAAACTGAAAATGTACGTCTGCCCAGCATCTCTAAAGCGATAGAAGTATGTTTAAAAAATTCAGAGACATTAAAATCTCTTGATATCTTTCTTATGGACCTTGATTTGGAAAAAGCAAAACATGTCAAAGACTTGATATTACGTTATAAGGCTTTATTCGATGATGTCCCTAGGTGTTGCACATTGGGGATTCACAACATAGATATACAAGAAGCTAAGCCTTGCAAACAGTGACCTTATAGGGCAAGTCCACTCAAACAAGAAGCATTAAACAAAGAAGTGGAATTTTTGTTGTCCTATGGGCTCATAGAGCGGAGTAAGAGTCCATGGGCCTCACCCTGTATATTAGTTCCAAATCCTGATGGAACTTTTAGAATGTGCACTGATTATCATAAGGTTAATGGTCTCATGGTACTGGATGGTTTCCCACTACCCCGTATTGATGATCTAATAGACAGAGTATCAGGAGCCGCCTATGTTACCCGCCTGGATTTATTAAGGCGTTATTACCAAGTGCCGCTTACCCAGCGAGCTCAAGAAATATCCGCATTTACTATACAAGGCGAATTATTCAATTATCGCGTTATGCCCTTCGGGTGGTGTAACGCGACCTCTACCTTTCAGAGCCTGATGAACCTGTTGACCAATGATTTAGGAGTGGATGCATATCTAGATGATCTTATTATATATAGCAGTGAGTGGGAGCAACATTTAATTCGCATGGAAACCTTATTTAAGAGGGTAGAAAAGTACAACATCACCATTAATTTAGCCAAATGTCAGTTTGGACAAGCCAAGATTAAATACCTCGGTTTTCGTACACGCCAGGGTTACGTCATGTAAAAGGCCATTGCCGAGTTTCCTGTCCCTCAAGATAGAAAATCTGTACAGAGGTTCCTTGGAATGGCTGGTTATTATCGACGTTTCTGTACTCATTTTTCTCAGGTTGCATCTCCTCTTACTGAGTTAACCAGTAGTAAGATGAAGTTTCGCTGGTCGAAAGATTGTGAGATAGATTTTAATCGGTTGAAGCGGTTGCTTTTTTTCGTCACCCATATTGAAGAGTCCTGACTTTAATCAGCCATTCTATTTACACATTGATGCCAGCGGTTATGCTGTGGGGGCGGTGTTACTTCAGTAACACTGATATTTTGCATTCTATATCTTATTATTCTTCAAAGTTGAAACGTCGCCAAAAGAATTACACCACTGTACAGAAAGAAGCTCTTGCCTTAGTAATATCTTTGGAACATTTTGATGTTTATTTGGGAACCTCCCCCCATAAAATTACGGTAATTTCCAATCACAACCCTTTAATTTACATTAATTCTATGAAATCAAAGAACACCCGGATCCTCAGGTGGGCTCTGAGGATCCAACCATACTTGATTAGTATTCAACACTTAAGTGGAACTCTTAACGTAATTGCTGATGCCCTTTCTCGCCCTTGAAAAAATACTTTAAAATGTAAAGTTAAGAGATGAGTGCTCTTAGAGCCTACTTTATATATATATATATATATATATATATATATATATATATATATATATATATATATATATATATATATATATATATATATATATATATATAATATATATATATAAATATATAATATATATATATATATATATATAAATATATAATATATATATATAAATATATAATATATATATATATATATATATATATATATATATATATAATATATATATATATACATATGTCGTGCCGAATAGGCAGAACTTGCGATCTTGGCTAAAATAGCAATGCTCATCTTGCCATATAGGAGAAGCGAAAATTTGTGTATGCAATAATTTCGCCAAAATCATTCTGAGCCTTACGAAAAATATATATATCACTGTGTTTGTTTAGTATTAAATTACTGTAAACAAATCTAAAATATATTTAGTTGGGTTAGGCTAAAATAAATTGTTCTTCTTATAATAAGGTTAGGTAAGTTTTCTAAGTTTCTTTTAGATAAAAATTAAAAAATTTTTACATTAACATTAATGAAAAAAATATATCTTTAAACGTATAAGAGAAAATTTTAGAAAGGACTTAATTTTAAATGAATTCTTGCTAATTGACCAGTTTTACATATTCGGCACGACATATATATATACATATACATACAGTGGACCCCCGGTTTACGATCACCTCCCAATGCGACCAATTATGTAAGTGTATTTATGTAAGTGCAATTGTACATGTATGTTTGGGGATCTGAAATTGACTAATCTAATTCACAATATTCCTTATGGGAACAAATTCGTTCAGTACTTGCACCTGAACATACTGGAACGAAATAATATCGTAAACTGGGGGTCCACTGAATATATATATACAGTGGACCCCCGCATAGCGACTTTAATCCGTGCAAGAGGGCTGGTTGTTATGCGAAATGTTCGGTATGCGAATGAATTTTCCCCATAAGAAATAATGGAAATCAAAATAATACGTGCAAGACACCGAAAAGTATGAAAAAATTTTTTTTACCACATGAAATATACATTTTCCTACACACAAAGAGAAGGATACATGCACAATAGTAGAGTAGTACATGCACAATATATATTGTGCATGTACTACTCTACTAAATGAAGAATAAATGACACTTACCTTTACTGAAGATGCAGCAATGACTGATGAGACACTGTGTCCTGGGAGTGCCTTTTCCTCCTGAGTACTGTAGGTCCTGTTTGGCATTTTCTTCCAGAACAGGCCTTATCACACTGTGTATGCCACTACGATTCTTAAATCTCTCAAACCAACCTTTGCTGGCTTTAAATTCACCAATATGAGCACTAGTTCCAGGCATTTTTCCCTGTTCACCTGGGTGTTAGCCGACTGGTGTGGGTTGCATCCTGGGAGACAAGATTAAGGACCCCAATGGAAATAAGTTAGACAGTCTTCGATGACACTGACTTTTTTGGGTTATCCTGGGTGGCAAATCCTCTGGGGTTAATTGTTTCTTGGTATTCTCAATAAGCCACACCAACAACGGTGCTACAGAAGCAGCAGCAGCTGACGGTGGAACAACAGCAACAGACGATGCTACAGCAGCAACAGACGATGCTACAGCAGCAGCAGACGATGCTACAGCAGCAACAGACGATGCTACAGCAGCAGCAGACGATGCTACAGCAGCAGCAGACGATGCTACAGCAGCAGCAGACGATGCTACAGCAGCAGCAGACGATGCTACAGCAGCAGCAGACGGTAGTGCAGCAGCAGCTGACGGTGGTACAACAGCAACAGACGATGCTACAGCAGCAACAGACGATGCTACAGCAGCAGCAGACGATGCTACAGCAGCAACAGATGATGCTACAGCAGCAGCAGACGATGCTACAGCAGCAGCAGACAATGCTACAGCAGCAGCAGACGATGCTACAGCAGCAGCAGACGATGCTACAGCAGCAGCAGACGGTAGTGCAGCAGCAGCTGACGGTGGTACAACAGCAGCAGCAGCTAACAGTGCAGCAGCAGCTGACAGTGCAGCAGCAGCTGACGGTGGTACAGCAGCATCAGCAGCTGTACCACCAATAGTAGCGATGGTTGATTGGGGTTTATTATACAACCTGGCCAGCTCGGAGACACGCACTCCACTTTCGTACTTATCAATGATCTTTTTCTTCATCTCTATAGTAATTCTCACCCTTATTGCTGTAGGGTTGGCACTAGAAGCTTTCTTGGGGCCCATGGTCACTTATTTTCCAGAAAAAATCACCAAAAACACTGTAATAATACGAAATGTTCCGATTGTATGCTTGGATGTTACCGCGGAGGCTGGCTGGTAAACAATGCCACCGGCGGAACACGTGAGCGTGGCTCAGGCCGCACATTGGACGCGTCTCGGACGAAGAGCGGTGAGCGGGTTTTTGGGCGGTATGCAAGGCAAAATTTTTGCGAAAAAAGCAAGCGGTATGCGGATTGTATGGTATGCGATGTGTGCGGTATGCGGGGGTCCACTGTATATATACAGTGGACCCCCGCTTAACGATCACCTCCAAATGCGACCAATTATGTAAGTGTATTTATGTAAGTGCGCTTGTACGTGTATGTTTGGGGGTCTGAAATGGACTAATCTACTTCACAATATTCCTTATGGGAAAAAATTCGGTCAGTACTGGCACCTGAACATACTACTGGAATGAAAAAAGTTCGTTAACCGGGGGTCCACTGTATATATACAGTGGACCCACAGTTAACGATATTTTTTAATTCCAGAAGTATGTTCAGGTGCCAGTACAGACCGAATTTGTTCCCATACGGAATATTGTGAAGTAGATTAGTCCATTTCAGACCCCCAAACATACACGTACAAAGGCACTTACATAAATACACTTACATAATTGGTCACATTGGGAGGTGATTGTTAAGCGGGGGTCCACTGTATGTATATATATATATATATATATATATATATATATATATATATATATATATATATATATATATATATATATATATATATTATTTTATTATCACACTGGCCGATTCCCACCAAGGCAGGGTGGCCCGAAAAAGAAAAACTCTCACCATCATTCACTCCATCACTGTCTTGCCAGTAGGGTGCTTTACACTACAGTTTTTAAACTGCAACATTAACACCCCTCCTTCAGAGTGCAGGCACTGTACTTCCCATCTCCAGGACTCAAGTCCGGCCTGCCGGTTTCCCTGAACCCCTTCATAAATGTTACTTTGCTCACACTCCAACAGTACGTCAAGTATTAAAAACCATTTGTCTCCATTCACTCCTATCAAACACGCTCACGCATGCCTGCTGGAAGTCCTAAAGTCTACTCAACAGTCTTTTATCTACCAATACATAATCCAACAAACTACTGTCATTTTGCCCTACATCATATCTTGTATACTTATTTATCCTCTTTTTCTTAAAATATGTATTACCTATAACTAAACCCCTTTCTATACAAAGTTCAATCAAAGGGCTCCCATTATCATTTACACCTGGCACCCCAAACTTACCTACCACACCCTCTCTAAAAGTTTCTCCTACTTTAGCATTCAGGTCCCCTACCACAATTACTCTCTCACTTAGTTCAAAGGCTCCTATACATTCACTTAACATCTCCCAAAATCTCTCTCTCTCCTCTGCATTCCTCTCTTCTCCAGGTGCATACACGCTTATTATGACCCACTTCTCGCATCCAACCTTTACTTTAATCCACATAATTCTTGAATTTACACATTCATATTCTCTTTTCTCCTTCCATAACTGATCGTTCAACATTACTGCTACCCCTTCCTTTGCTCTAACTCTCTCAGATACTCCAGATTTAATCCCATTTATTTCCCCCCACCAAAACTCCCCTACCCCCTTCAGCTTTGTTTCGCTTAGGGCCAGGACATCCAACTTCTTTTCATTCATAACATCAGCAATCATCTGTTTCTCGTCATCCGCACTACATCCACGCACATTGAAGAATCCCAGTTTTATAAAGTTTTTCTTCTTCTCTTTTTTAGTAAAAGTCTACAGGAGAAGGGGTTACTAGCCCATTACTCCCGGCATTTTAGTCGCCTCATACGACATGCATGGCTTACGGAGCAAAGATTCTTTTCCACTTCCCCATGGACAGTAGAAGAAATAAAGAGGAACAAGAGCTATTTAGAAAAAGGAGAAAAACCTAGATGTATGTATATATGTATGCATGTGCGTGTCTGTGAAGTGTGACCAAAGTGTAAGTAGGAGTAGCAAGATGTCCCTGTTATCTAGCGTGTTTATGAGACAGAAAAAGAAACCAGCAATCCTACCATCATGCAAAACAGTTACAGGTTTCTGTTTCACAGTCATCTGGCAGGACGGTAGTACTTCCCTGGGTGGTTGCTGTCTACCAACCTACTACCTACAATATATATATATATATATATATATATATAGTGGTCCCTCGTTTTTCGTAATTAATCTGTTCCTGGAGGAGCTACTATAAACGAAATTTACGATTTGCGAATCAATTTTCCCCATAAGAAATAATGTAAATACAATTAATCGGTTCCTGACACCCAGAAGTATTAAAACAAAAAAATTTTTTACATGAAGTATACATATAGTACATAAACAATACAATGGGAAATGATGAATGAAACATTAACAGCATAACACTTATCTTTATTGGAGATTCTTCTTAGTGTATAGGAGACTGGAGGAAGAGAGAGATTGGACTGTTTACAGTTTGGAAGGGGAATCCCCTTCCAGCAACACCTCAGGTACCAATTGCTTCTCTGGGGTTGCTTCTCTTCTCTGTTTATTAATGCCACTAGGACCACCTTGAGAGTCACTCTAGTCCTGTCTTGCAAAGTAACTGTGGAGAGAGCTCTGTTTCTGGCATCTCTTTAACACTTCCCTAAAATGGCCCAAGACTTTGTCACTGTAAATATTTCTCACCTTCTTTACCACAAGCTTGGCACTAGGAGATTTCTTTGGAGCCATGGTAGCTTATTTAGTAATTGCAAGCACTAAAATGAGTGGAATATTATGAAATATTTCGTAGGGGCACTTGATGGGGCCTTCACTCACTGGTAAACAATGCCAGACTGGCTGGGTAGGGAGGCCGCCCCAGCTCACACCGTGTGTATGTGTCCCAGATGAACTATTATTCACGAGTCAACCTATGAAAAGCGAGTCGATGTTTATACGAAAATACCCCAATGATTGGCGAAATTTACGATTGCCAAGAACTACGAAAAGCGAGGGACCACTATATATATATATATATATATATATATATATATATATATATATATATATATATATATATATATATATATATATATATATATATATATATATACACACCTACCATCCGACTTACGACCTGCTCGACTTATGACCACTCGACTTACGACCGTGTTTTTTATGCCAAATTTCTGGGAAATAAACAATTATTTGTGTTGTACATAGTGTTTATCGTAAACCTTACATGTAAAATACAGTACTAACAGCATAAAAAGTAAAGTAAAACATGAAATACCAAAATAAAACAATAAAATAAAGTAATTACAAAAATGTTTTGTTGATATTCAGTAGTAAAGTTCGATTTACGACCATTTCGACTTACGACCGGTTTCTCGGAACCGAACTCGGTTATATATATATATATATATATATATATATATATATATATATATATATATATATATATATATATATATATATATATATATATATATATATATATATATATATATATATATATATATATATGTATATATATATATATATATATATATATATATATATATATATATATATATATATATATATATATATATATATATATATATATATATATATATACTATATACTATATATATACATACAGTGGACCCCCGGTTAACGATATTTTTTCACTCCAGAAGTATGTTCAGGTGCCAGTACTGACCGAATTTGTTCCCATAAGAAATATTGTGAAGTAGATTAGTCCATTTCAGACCCCCAAACATACACTTACAAATGCACTTACATAAATACACTTACATAATTGGTCGCATTCGGAGGTAATCGTTATGCGGGGGTCCACTGTATATATACATACAGTGGACCTCCTTCTTAACGATCACCTCCCAATGCAACCAATTATGTAAATGTATTTATGTAAGTGCGTTTGTACGTTTATGTTTGGGGGTCTGAAATGGACTAATCTACTTCACAATATTCCTTATGGGAACAAATTCGGTCAGTACTGGCACCTGAACATACTTCTGGAATGAAAAAATATTGTTAACCGATATTAATCCGTTCATGAGAGCTCATTGTTATGCGAAATTATCGTTATGCGAATGAATTTTCCCCATAAGAAATAATGGAAATCAAATTAATCTGTGCAAGACACACAAAAGTACGAAAAAAAAATTTTTACCACATGAAATACACATTTTCCTACACACAAAGAGAAGGATACATGCACAATAGTAGAGTAGTACATGCACAGTATATATTGTGCATGTACTACTCTACTAAATGAAGAATAAATGACACTTACCTTCATTGAAGATGCAGCAATGACTGATTAGACACTGTGTCCTGAGAGTGCCTTATCCTCCTGAGTACTGTAGGTCCTGTTTGGCATTTTCTTCCAGAACAGGCCTTATCACACTGTGTATGCCACTACGATTCTTAAATCTCTCAAACCAACCTTTGATGGCTTTAAATTCACCAATATGAGCACTAGTTCCAGGCGTTTTTCCCTCTTCACCTGGGTGTTAGTCGACTGGTGTGGGTTGCATCCTGGGAGACAAGATTAAGGACCCCAATGGAAATAAGTTAGACAGTCTTCGATGACACTGACTTTTTTGGGTTATCCTGGGTGGCTAACCCTCTGGGGTTAATTGTTTCTTGGTATTCTCAATAAGCCACACCAACAACGGTGCTACAGCAGCAGCTGACAGTGCTACAGCAGCAGCAGCAGCAGCTGACAGTGCTACAGCAGCAGCAGCAGCTGACAGTGCTACAGCAGCAGCTGACAGTGCTACAGCAGCAGCAGACGATGCTACAGCAGCAGCAGACGGTACTACAGCAGCAGCAGCAGCAGCAGCAGCAGCAGCAGCACACGGTACTACAGCAGCAGCAGCAGCAGCAGCAGCAGACGGTACTACAGCAGCAGCAGCAGCTGATGGTGGTACAGCAGCAGCAGCAGCTGACAGTGCTACAGCAGCAGCAGCAGCTGACAGTGCAGCAGCAGCAGCAGCTGACAGTGCTACAGCAGCAGCAATGCTACAGTGGGCAAGTTATTAGAATCAATTATATCTGACATTATCAGAAGCCACCTTGAAGAGCATAACTTGATAAATGAATCTCAGCATGGATTCACGAGAGGTCGTTCCTGCCTGACAAACTTACTGACGTTCTTCAATAGAACATTTGAGGCAGTTGACAGTGATAAGGAATATGATATTGTTTATTTGGATTTTAGTAAAGCCTTCGACAGAGTACCTCACAAGAGACTCTTAAGAAAAGTGGCAGCTCATGGTATAGGAGGTAAAGTTCTAGCATGGATTGAGGCATGGCTTACCAATAGAAAGCAGAGAGTTACCATTAATGGAGTGAAATCTGAATGGGGATTAGTCACTAGTGGCGTTCCACAAGGATCAGTTTTAGGCCCTCTCTTGTTCATAATTTACATTAATGACCTTGATGAAGGGATTACTAGTGACATGAGTAAGTTTGCTGATGATACAAAGATAGGCCGTATAATTCACTCTGAGGAGGATATCAATGAACTCCAGGACGATTTGAACAAATTAATGTCTTGGTCTGAGAAATGGCAGATGAAGTTTAATGTGGATAAGTGTAAGGTACTTGCCCTTGGTAATGAAAATAACCCTTGAAGCTATAATCTAGGTGAAGTAGAGCTTGGTCATACAGAATGTGAAAAAGACTTGGGAGTCATGGTAAGCAGAAATCTAAAGCCAAGACAGCAGTGCCTCAGTGTGCACAACAAGGCCAACAGATTACTTGGATTTATCTCAAGAAGTATAAGTAACAGAAGTCCAAAAGTTATTTTACAGCTCTATACATCACTAGTGAGGCCTCATTTAGATTATGCTGCTCAGTTTTGGTCCCCTTACTACAGGATGGACATAGACTCATTAGAGAACATACAGAGAAGAATGACTAAAATGATTTACTGTGTAAGGAACCTCCCGTATGAAGATAGACTTAAAGCCTTAAATCTCCACTCTCTGGAGAGGCGTAGAATGAGGGGAGATATCATTGAAGTGTATAAGTGGATGATGGGCATAAACAAGGGAGACATTAATAAAGTACTGAGGGTGTCGAACCAGGTAAGAACCAGGAATAATGGATTTAAGTTGGATAAATTTAGATTTAGAAAGGACATAGATAAGTACTGGTTTTCTAACAGAGTTGTAGATGCGTGGAACAGTCTTCCCAGTGGGGTGATAGAGGTTAGGACCTTGGGTAGCTTTAACCCTTTATCGTGTTTGGCCGGAAAAATTCGGTATTAATTACGTGTTTTGGGGGCGTGTCATACTCCGGGCCCCGCGCGGCCAGCTTCCCGTTCTTTAGTTCCAACCAATCACAAGCCTTCCCTGAGTCTCTTCAGCTAAGTACAGTTCGCTTCTGCCGCCTTCCCATTGGTTGAGAGATCAAAATATAAACACTGGTGGCTTGGCTCCGCCCACACACGCATTTTTCCCTCCACCCTTACTAATCTACTCTTGGATTATACATTCTACAATGTCGGTAAGTACTGATTGTTGTGTTTAGTGCTTACATGAATAGTTTAGGCATATTTTGATATATACCTAAAGTCCGTGTGAAGCATAATATGAGTGTAGCATGCAGTTGAAAAAAGTGCAAACATTTTATACCGAATTATTTCGGTCTTGCACGAGTTTCCGGGAATGTCCAATTTTAGTCAAATAAATATTTATAAAAAAATTTCAATTGCATATATGAACTCTGTAGTGGTCTGGATCTATACAGGAGGTTTCTATTGTCCTTCCAGATCAATGAGAAGTTGTTTTATGGGGAGCAGTCCACCAGCAGGTCGAGGTATGTCTGCGTTTCTGAAGAGAGTGACTCAGAAGCAGAGGTAGATGAACCAGAATTGCTGGATAGTGGTGATGAATACTTGCCACCGGATGCACAGGTGTCAAGTGATGATGAGGAGGAAGAAAGGCCAGCCAAAAAACAGAAATTAGTGAAGAAAAAGTAAGGTATTACGATTGCAACTATTGCAGCCACTCGAAGAAATTGGTCACATCCTCATTCCAGTGTTCTGTATGCAAAGTAAATCTGGATAAAGAGTGATAGAAATTGCTTCAGCGACTACCATACCATCAATTAGCAATATAGAATAATTGGTCATCCAAATGAATCTCAGGAATATAGGGATTGAAAGTTGCATCCCTTTGCAATTTGTCATTGTTGAGATTTGCTTCCTTTTTATATTTTTGTAACAATTAAAAAATGTTTTGATTCAAGTTCCATTTATGTTTTTTATATTGTCTGTTTGTATATTAAATTTAAAAAATTGTTTTGGTGTGTTTTATTAACAATTGCAAGTTTTGCAACATCAAATTTTTTAATCCCTTTGTCGGGAGCAGCCTAATATTTTCGGTCTCCGGAGATTAGCAATTGCTCGAAAACTAACCATCAGAAATCAATTTATATGGGATCAGTGACCTTGTATTGAGTTACTCTATCCACCATAGGGAGTTCAGTTCGAATTTCAAATTTTCGGACCAATTGCGCGATAAAAGGTTAAGAAGAGACTGGACAAATATATGAGTGGGAGGGGCTGGGTTTGATTGGTGTCAAGGGGTACGGGAGTTATTTCTTGAGTAGCTTTAGGTAGATGTCGTTTTGATAAGGACCTGCCTCGTATGGGCCAGTAGGCCTTCTGCAGTGTTCCTACATTCTTATGTTCTTATGTTCTTACTACAACTGCAGCAGCAGCAGCAGCTAATGGTGGTACAGCAGCAGCAGCAGCAGTAGACGGTACTACAGCAGCAGCAGCAGCTGACGGTGGTACAGCAGCAGCAGCAGCTGACGGTGCTACAGCAGCAGCAGCAGCAGCAGCTGACAGTGCTACAGCAGCAGAAGCAGCTGACAGTGCAGCAGCAGCAGCAGCTGAAGGTGGTACAGCAGCAGCAGCAGCAGCTGACAGTGCTACAGCAGCAGCAGCAGCAGCAGCAGCAGTTGACCATGGTACCAAAGTATTTCGATAATATTTCTCACCCTTTTTACCACAGGGTTGGCACTAGAAGCTTTCTTGGGGCCCATGGTCACTTATTTTGCAGATAAAACCACCAAAAACACTGTAATAATACGAAATGTTACGATTGTATGCTTGGATGTGACCGCGGAGGCTGGCTTGTAAACAATGCCACCGGCGGAACATGTGAGGCTGGCTCAGGCCGCACATTAGACGTCTCTTGGACGAATAGTGTTGAGCGGGTTTTTTAGCGGTATGCAAGGCAAAATCTTAGCGATAAAATGTATCGGTATGCGGATTTAACGTTATGTGATGCCAACGGTATGCGGGGGTCCACTGTATATATATATATATATATATATATATATATATTATTTTTTATTATCACACCGGCCGATTCCCACCAAGGCAGGGTGGCCCGAAAAAGAAAAACTATCACCATAATTCACTCCATCACTGTCTTGCCAGAAGGGTACACTACAGTTTTTATGTTAACACCCCTCCTTCAGTGTATATATATATATATATATATACAGTGGACCCCTGGTTCGCGATACTAATCCGTTCCTAAGAGCTCATTGTAAACCAAAAATATCGGAAAGCAAATCAATTTTCCCCATAAGAAATAATGGAGGGAATTAGCATCAAAAAACCTGGCTAAGGCCCAATCCAAGATGAAGCATTGTTATGACAAACACACACGCTCTCGCTTATTTAAACCAGGCGACAGGGTGATGGCACAGAAATTTTACCTGGACATGCTCTGCAACCTAGATACGGAGGTCCTTTGGAAGTGACTGAGCGGCTCAATGAGGTAAATTATGTACTACGAACTCCAGGAAAGAGAAAAGCAAAATGTACTTATCACTTAAACCAACTTAAAGCTTACCACCCTAGTCTTATACCAATTACGACAGTTCTTCCTTTAGCTGAAACTGAAAATGTATGTCTGCCCAGCATCTCTAAAGCAATAGAAATATGTTTAAAAAATTCAGAGACATTAAAATCTCTTGATATCTTTCTTATGGACCTTGATTTGGAAAAAGCAAAACATGTCAAAGACTTGATATTACGTTATAAGGTTTTATTCGATGATGTCCCTAGGTGTTGCACATTGGGGAATCACGACATAGATGTACAAGAAGCTAAGCCTTGCAGTCACCTTATAGGGCAAGTCCACTCAAACAAGAAGCATTAAACAAAGAAGTGGAATTTTTGTTGTCCCATGGGCTCATAGAGCGGAGTAAGAGTCCATGGGCCTCACCCTGTATATTAATTACAAATCCTGATGGAATTTTTAGAATGTGCACTGATTATCATAAGGTTAATGCTCTCATGGTACTGGATGGTTTCCCGCCTATGTTACCCGCCTGGATTTATTAAGGCGTTATTACCAAGTGCCGCTTACCCAGCGAGCTCAAGAAATATCCGCATTTACTATACAAGGCAGATTATTCAATTATCGCGTTATGCCCTTCGGGTGGTGCAACGCAACCTCTACCTTTCAGAGCCTGATAAACCTGTTGACCAATGATTTAGGAGTGGATGCATATCTAGATGATCTTGTTATATATAGCAGTGAGTGGGAGCAACATTTAATTCGCATGGAAACCTTATTTAAGAAGGTAGAAAAGTACAACTTCACCATTAATTTAGCCAAATGACAGTTTGGACAAGCCAAGATTAAATACCTCGGTTTTCGTACACGCCAGGGTGAGGTACGTCCTGTTGATGTAAAAGATAGGGCCATTGCCGAGTTTCCTGTCCCTCAAGATAGAAAATCTGTACAGAGGTTCCTTGGAATGGCTGGTTATTATCGACGTTTCTGTCCTCATTTTTCTCAGGTTGCATCTCCTCTTACTGAGTTAACCAGTAGTAAGATGAAGTTTCGCTGGTCGAAAGATTGTGCGATAGCTTTTAATCGGTTGAAGCGGTTGCTTTTTTTCGTCACCCGTATTGAAGAGTCCTGACTTTAATCAGCCGTTCTATTTACACATTGATGCCAGCGTTTATGCTGTGGGGGAGGTGTTACTTCAGAAATCCCCCTCTACTGATATTTTGCATTCTATATCTTATTATTCTTCAAAGTTGAAACATCGCCAAAAGAATTACGCCACTGTACAGAAAGAAGCTCTTGCCTTAGTAATATCTTTGGAACATTTTGACGTTTATTTGGGAACCTCCCCCCATAAAATTATGGTATTTTCCAATCACAACCCTTTAATTTACATTAATTCTATGAAATCAAAGAACACCCGGATCCTAAGGTGGGCTCTGAGGATCCAACCATACTTGATTAGTATTCAACACTTAAGTGGAACTCTTAATGTAGTTGCTGATGCCCTTTCTCGCCCTTGAAAAAATACTTTAAAATGTAAAGTTAAGAGATGAGTGCTCTTAGAGCCTACTTATATATACATATATATATATATATATATATATTTTTTTTTATTTTTATTTTTATTATCACACCGGCCGATTCCCACCAAGGCAGGGTGGCCCGAAAAAGAAAAACTTTCACCATCATTCACTCCATCACTGTCTTGCCAGAAGGGTGCTTTACACTACAGTTTTTAAACTGCAACATTAACACCCCTCCTTCAGAGTGCAGGCACTGTACTTCCCATCTCCAGGACTCAAGTCCGGCCTGCCGGTTTCCCTGAATCCCTTCATAAATGTTACTTTGCTCACACTCCAACAGCACGTCAAGTATTAAAAACCATTTGTCTCCATTCACTCCTATCAAACACGCTCACGCATGCCTGCTGGAAGTCCAAGCCCCTCGCACACAAAACCTCCTTTACCCCCTCCCTCCAACCCTTCCTAGGCCGACCCCTACCCCGCCTTCCTTCCACTACAGACTGATACACTCTTGAAGTCATTCTGTTTCGCTCCATTCTCTCTACATGTCCAAACCACCTCAACAACCCTTCCTCAGCCCTCTGGACAACAGTTTTGGTAATCCCGCACCTCCTCCTAACTTCCAAACTACGAATTCTCTGCATTATATTCACACCACACATTGCCCTCAGACATGACATCTCCACTGCCTCCAGCCTTCTCCTCGCTGCAACATTCATCACCCACGCTTCACACCCATATAAGAGCGTTGGTAAAACTATACTCTCATACATTCCCCTCTTTGCCTCCAAGGACAAAGTTCTTTGTCTCCACAGACTCCTAAGTGCACCACTCACTCTTTTTCCCTCATCAATTCTATGATTCACCTCATCTTTCATAGACCCATCCGCTGACACGTCCACTCCCAAATATCTGAATACGTTCACCTCCTCCATACTCTCTCCCTCCAATCTGATATTCAATCTTTCATCACCTAATCTTTTTGTTATCCTCATAACCTTACTCTTTCCTGTATTCACCTTTAATTTTCTTCTTTTGCACACCCTACCAAATTCATCCACCAATCTCTGCAACTTCTCTTCAGAATCTCCCAAGAGCACAGTGTCATCAGCAAAGAGCAGCTGTGACAACTCCCACTTTGTGTGTGATTCTTTATCTTTTAACTCCACGCCTCTTGCCAAGACCCTCGCATTTACTTCTCTTACAACCCCATCTATAAATATATTAAACAACCACGGTGACATCACACATCCTTGTCTAAGGCCTACTTTTACTGGGAAAAAATTTCCCTCTTTCCTACATACTCTAACTTGAGCCTCACTATCCTCGTAAAAACTCTTCACTGCTTTCAGTAACCTACCTCCTACACCATACACTTGCAACATCTGCCACATTGCCACCCTATCCACCCTGTCATACGCCTTTTCCAAATCCATAAATGCCACAAAGACCTCTTTAGCCTTATCTAAATACTGTTCACTTATATGTTTCACTGTAAACACCTGGTCCACACACCCCCTACCTTTCCTAAAGCCTCCTTGTTCATCTGCTATCCTATTCTCCGTCTTACTCTTAATTCTTTCAATTATAACTCTACCATACACTTTACCAGGTACACTCAACAGACTTATCCCCCTATAATTTTTGCACTCTCTTTTATCCCCTTTGCCTTTATACAAAGGAACTATGCATGCTCTCTGCCAATCCCTAGGTACCTTACCCTCTTCCATACATTTATTAAATAATTGCACCAACCACTCCAAAACTATATCCCCACCTGCTTTTAACATTTCTATCTTTATCCCATCAATCCCGGCTGCCTTACCCCCTTTCATTTTACCTACTGCCTCACGAACTTCCCCCACACTCACAACTGGCTCTTCCTCACTCCTACAAGATGTTATTCCTCCTTGCCCTATACACGAAATCACAGCTTCCCTATCTTCATCAACATTTAACAATTCCTCAAAATATTCCTTCCATCTTCCCAATACCTCTAACTCTCCATTTAATAACTCTCCTCTCCTATTTTTAACTGACAAATCCATTTGTTCTCTAGGCTTTCTTAACTTGTTAATCTCACTCCAAAACTTTTTCTTATTTTCAACAAAATTTGTTGATAACATCTCACCCACTCTCTCATTTGCTCTCTTTTTACATTGCTTCACCACTCTCTTAACTTCTCTCTTTTTCTCCATATACTCTTCCCTCCTTGCATCACTTCTACTTTGTAAAAACTTCTCATATGCTAACTTTTTCTCCCTTACTACTCTCTTTACATCATCATTCCACCAATCGCTCCTCTTCCCTCCTGCACCCACTTTCCTGTAACCACAAACTTCTGCTGAACACTCTAACACTACATTTTTAAACCTACCCCATACCTCTTCGACCCCATTGCCTATGCTCTCATTAGCCCATCTATCCTCCAATAGCTGTTTATATCTTACCCTAACTGCCTCCTCTTTTAGTTTATAAACCTTCACCTCTCTCTTCCCTGATGCTTCTATTCTCCTTGTATCCCATCTACCTTTTACTCTCAGTGTAGCTACAACTAGAAAGTGATCTGATATATCTGTGGCCCCTCTATAAACATGTACATCCTGAAGTCTACTCAACAGTCTTTTATCTACCAATACATAATCCAACAAACTACTGTCATTTCGCCCTACATCATATCGTGTATACTTATTTATCCTCTTCTTCTTAAAATATGTATTACCTATAACTAAACCCCTTTCTATACAAAGTTCAATCAAAGGGCTCCCATTATCATTTACACCTGGCACCCCAAACTTACCTACCACACCCTCTCTAAAAGTTTCTCCTACTTTAGCATTCAAGTCCCCTACCACAATTACTCTCTCACTTGGTTCAAAGGCTCCTATACATTCACTTAACATCTCCCAAAATCTCTCTCTCTCCTCTGCATTCCTCTCTTCTCCAGGTGCATACACGCTTATTATGACCCACTTCTCGCATCCAACCTTTACTTTAATCCACATAATTCTTGAATTTACACATTCATATTCTCTTTTCTCCTTCCATAACTGATCATTTAACATTACTGCTACCCCTTCCTTTGCTCTAACTCTCTCAGATACTCCAGATTTAATCCCATTTATTTCCCCCCACTGAAACTCTCCTACCCCCTTCAGCTTTGTTTCGCTTAGGGCCAGGACATCCAACTTCTTTTCATTCATAACATCAGCAATCATCTGTTTCTTGTCATCCGCACTACATCCACGCACATTTAAGCAACCCAGTTTTATAAAGTTTTTCTTCTTCTCTTTTTTAGTAATTGTATACAGGAGAAGGGGTTACTAGCCCATTGCTCCCGGCATTTTAGTCGCCTCATACGACACGCATGGCTTACGGAGGAAAGATTCTTTTCCACTTCCCCATGGACAATAGAAGAAATAAAAAAGAACAAGAGCTATTTAGAAAAAGGAGAAAAACCTAGATGTATGTATATATATATATGCATGTGCGTGTCTGTGAAGTGTGACCAAAGTGTAAGTAGGAGTAGCAAGATATATATATATATATATATATATATATATATATATATATGAGGCAAAGAGGGGAATGTATGAGAGTATAGTTTTACCAACGCTCTTATATGGGTGTGAAGCATGGGTGATGAATGTTGCAGCGAGGAGAAGGCTGGAGGCAGTGGAGATGTCATGTCTGAGAGCAATGTGTGGTGTGAATATAATGCAGAGAATTCGTAGTTTGGAAGTTAGGAGGAGGTGCGGGATTACCAAAACTGTTGTCCAGAGGACTGAGGAAGGGTTGTTGAGGTGGTTCGGACATGTGGAGAGAATGGAGCGAAACAGAATAACTTCAAGAGTGTATCAGTCTGTAGTGGAAGGAAGGCGGGGTAGGGGTCGGCCTAGGAAAGGTTGGAGGGAGGGGGTAAAGGAGGTTTCGTGTGCGAGGGGCTTGGACTTCCAGCAGGCATGCGTGAGCGTGTTTGATAGGAGTGAATGGAGACAAATGGTTTTTAATACTTGACGTGCTGTTGGAGTGTGAGCAAAGTAACATTTATGAAGGGGTTCAGGGAAACCGGCAGGCCGGACTTGAGTCCTGGAGATGGGAAGTACAGTGCCTGCACTCTGAAGGAGGGGTGTTAATGTTGCAGTTTAAAAACTGTAGTGTAAAGCACCCTTCTGGCAAGACAATGATGGAGTGAATGATGGTGAAAGTTTTTCTTTTTCGGGCCACCCTGCCTTGGTGGGAATCGGCCAGTGTGATAATAAAAAAAAAAAATAAATAATAATCAAAAATATATATATAGATGGGGTTGTAAGAGAAGTAAATGCGAGGGTCTTGGCAAGAGGCGTGGAGTTAAAAGATAAAGAATCACACATAAAATGGGAGTTGTCACAGTTGCTCTTTGCTGATGACACTGTGCTCTTGGGAGATTCTGAAGAGAAGTTGCAGAGATTGGTGGATGAATTTGGTAGGGTGTGCAAAAGAAGAAAATTGAAAGTGAATACAGGAAAGAGTAAGGTTATGAGGATAACAAAAAGATTAAGTGATGAAAGATTGAATATCAGATTGGAGGGAGAGAGTATGGAGGAGGTGAATGTATTCAGATATCTGGGAGTGGACGTGTCAGCGGATGGGTCTATGAAAGATGAGGTGAATCATAGAATTGATGAGGGGAAAAGGGTGAGTGGTGCACTTAGGAGTCTGTGGAGACAAAGAACTTTGTCCTTGGAGGCAAAGAGGGGAATGTATGAGAGTATAGTTTTACCAACGCTCTTATATGGGTGTGAAGCATGGGTGATGAAATGTTGCAGCGAGGAGAAGGCTGGAGGCAGTGGAGATGTCATGTCTGAGAGCTATGTGTGGTGTGAATATAATGCAGAGAATTCGTAGTTTGGAAGTTAGGAGGAGGTGCGGGATTACCAAAACTGTTGTCCAGAGGGCTCAGGAAGGGTTGTTGAGGTGGTTCGGACATGTGGAAGGAATGGAGCGAAACAGAATAACATCAAGAGTGTATCAGTCTGTAGTGGAAGGAAGGCGGGGTAGGGGTCGGCCTAGGAAAGGTTGGAGGGAGGGGGTAAAGGAGGTTTTGTGTGCGAGGGGCTTGGACTTCCAGCAGGCATGCGTGAGCGTGTTTGATAGGAGTGAATGGAGACAAATGGTTTTTAATACTTGACGTGTTGTTGGAGTGTGAGCAAAGTAACATTTATGAAGGTGTTCAGGGAAACCGGCAGGCCGGACTTGAGTCCAGGAGATGGGAAGTACAGTGCCTGCACTCTGAAGGAGGGGTGTTAATGTTGCAGTTTAAAAACTATAGTGTAAAGCACCCTTCTGGCAAGACAGTGATGGAGTGAATGATGGAGAAAGTTTTTCTTTTTCGGGCCACCCTGCCTTGGTGGGAATCGGCCAATGTGATAATAATGAAAAAAAAAAAATAATATATATATATATATACATATATATATACATATATATATATATATATATATATATATATATACACCTACCATCCGACTTACGACCTGCTCGACTTATGACCACTCGACTTACAACCGTGTTTTTTATGCCAAATTTCTGGGAAATAAACAACTATTTGTGTTGTACATAGTGTTTATCCTAAACCTTACATGTAAAATACAGTACTAACAGCATAAAAAGTAAAGTAAAACATGAAATACCAAAATAAAACAATAAAATAAAGTCATTACAAAAATGTTTTGTTGATATTCAGTAGTAAAGTTCGATTTACGACCATTTCGACTTACGACCAGTTTCTCGGAACCGAACTCGGTTATATATATATATATATATATATATATATATATATATATATATATATATATATATATATATATATATATATATATATATATATATATATATATATATATATATATACAGTGGACCCCCTTCTTAACGATCACCTCCCAATGCAACCAATTGTGTAAGTGTATTTATGTAAGTGCGTTTGTACGTGTATGTTTGGGGTTCTGAAATGGACTAATCTACTTCACAATACAGTGGACCCCCGGTTAACGATATTTTTTCACTCCATAAGTATGTTCAGGTGCCAGTACTGACCGAATTTATTCCCATAAGGAATATTGTGAAGTAGATTATTCCTTTCAGACCCCCAAACATACACGTACAAACGCACTTACATAAATACACTTACATAATTGGTCGCATTTGGAGGTAATCGTTATGCGGGGGTCCACTGTATTCCTTATGGGAACAAATTCGGTCAGTATTGGCACCTGAACATACTTCTGGAATGAAAAAATATTGTTAACTGGGGGTCCACTGTATATATATATATATATATATATATATATATATATATATATATATATATATACATATACATATACATGTACACAGGTCTCCCTCAACATTCACGTTTTCAGCTTTTGCGGGCTTCACACATTCGCAAATTCCCAACCGCCAAATTCCCAGCCACCAAATTCCCTGCTGCCAAATCACATTCAAGTTTCCCGCCACCTGCGAGTCCCTACTACCCTCCCTCCGACCCCCGCAACTGGCAGCCAGCCCTCCCACCACTCAGTGTGGTGAGTGTTTTGTTTGTTCATTATTTGCTATTAAACTACAGTATAAATAATGTAAACCCATTCATGACTGCATATTGGAATGGCTATTCGGACAGGTATTAGACGGTGACATCATGTGTTTACTCTAGAACACAGCAAAGAATCAAACATTTCTGCTCCTGCTAATAATAACAATAGTAATAATAATAATAATAATAATAATAATAATAATAATAATAATAAATACGATATAATTGAAGGAAGTTGTACAAAAATACGAGGGAGTGGTTGACACATCGTCAGTGTGGCTTTGTTTATGCTGGAGTGAGCATTAGTCTCCGTGCTCTTCCAAACATTTCACAATAATTCATTGTTTGGTGCTTGTAGATTGAGTGCGACTGGAGTGGTAGAGGCAGTGGTTAAGGCAGCTGTTGAGGCAGCTGTTGAGGCAGCTGTTGAGGCAGCGATTGAGGCAGTGGATGAGGCAGCGATTGAGGCAGTGGGTGAGGCAGCTGTTGAGGCTGCTGTTGAGGCAGCGATTGAGGCAGTGGTTGAGGCAGCTGTTGAGGCAGCGATTGAGGCAGTGGGTGAGGCAGCTGTTGAGGCAGCGATTGAGGCAGTGGTTGAGGCAGCTGTTGAGGCAGTGATTGAGGCAGTGGTTGAGGAAGCGATTGAGGCAGTGGGTGAGACTGCTGTTGAAGCAGCGATTGAGGCAGTGGTTGAGGCAGCTGTTGAGGCAGTGGTTGAGGCAGCTGTTGAGGCAGCAATTGAGGCAGTGGGTGAGGCAGCTGTTGAGGCAGCGATTGAGACAGCTGTTGAGGCAACGATTGAGGCAGTGGGTGAGACAGCTGTTGAGGCAGCGATTGAGGCAGTGGGTGAGGCAGCTGTTGAGGCAGCGATTGAGGCAGTGGTTGAGGCAGTTGTTGAGGCAGTGATTGAGGCAGTGGGTGAGGCAGCTGTTGAGGCAGCGATTGAGGCAGTGGTTGAGGCAGCTGTTGAGGCAGTGGGTGAGGCAGTGATTGAGGCTGTGGGTGAGGCAGCTGTTGAGGAAGCAATCAAGGCAGTGGTTGAGGCAGCTGTTGAGGCAGCGATTGAGGCAGTGGTTGAGGCAGCTGTTGAGGCAGCGATTGAGGCAGCTGTTGAGGCAGCGATTGAGGCAGTGGTTGAGGCAGCAATTGAGGCAGTGGGTGAGGCAGCTGTTGAGGCAGCGAGTGAGGCAGTGGGTGAGGCAGCTGTTGAGGCAGCGATGAGGCAGTGAGGCAGTTGTTGAGGCAGATTGAGGCAGTGGGTGAGGCAGCTGTTGAGGCAGCGATTGAGGCAGTGGTTGAGGCAGCTGTTGAGGCAGTTGGTGAGGCAGTGATTGAGGCTGTGGGTGAGGCAGCTGTTGAGGAAGCAATCTAGGCTGTGGTTGAGGCAGCTGTTGAGGCAGCGATTGAGGCAGTGGTTGAGGCTGTTGAGGCAGCGATTGATTGAGGCAGTGGTTGAGGCAGCAATTGAGGCAGTGGGTGAGGCAGCTGTTGAGGCTGCTGTTGAGGCAGCGATTGAGGCAGTGGTTGAGGCAGCTGTTGAGGCAGCGATTGAGGCAGTGGGTGAGGCAGCTGTTGAGGCAGCGATTGAGTCAGTGGTTGAGGCAGCTGTTGAGGCAGTGATTGAGGCAGTGGTTGAGGCAGTGGTTGAGGCAGCTGTTGAGGCAGCGATTGAGGCAGTGGTTGAGGCAGCGATTGAGGCAGTGGGTGAGGCTGCTGTTGAGGCAGCGATTGAGGCAGTGGTTGAGGCAGCTGTTGAGGCAGCAATTGAGGCAGTGGGTGAGGCAGCTGTTGAGGCAGCGATTGAGACAGCTGTTGAGGCAGCGATTGAGGCAGTGGTTGAGGCAGTTGTTGAGGCAGTGGGTGAGGCAGCTGTTGAGGAAGCGATTGAGGCAGTGGTTGAGGCAGCTGTTGAGGCAGTGGGTGAGGCAGCAATTGAGGCAGTGGGTGAGGCAGCTGTTGAGGAAGCAATCGAGGCAGTGGTTGAGGCAGCTGTTGAGGCAGCGATTGAGGCAGTGGTTGAGGCAGCGGTTGAGGCAGCGATTGAGGCAGTGGGTGAGGCAGCTGTTGAGGCAGCTGTTGAAGCAGCAATTGAGGCAGCTGTTGAGGCAGCTGTTGAGGCAGCGATTGAGGCAGTGGTTGAGGCAGCGATTGAGACAGTGGTATTTAATAACATACATGTTATTAATAATAATAATTTTTTTTATTATCACACTGGCCGATTCCCACCAAGGCAGGGTGGCCCGAAAAAGAAAATCTTTCACCATCATTCACTCCATCACTGTCTTGCCAGAAGGGTGCTTTACACTACAGTTTTTAAACTGCAACATTAACACCCCTCCTTCAGAGTGCAGGCACTGTACTTCCCATCTCCAGGACTCAAGTCCGGCCTGCCGGTTTCCCTGAATCCCTTCATAAATGTTACTTTGCTCACACTCCAACAGCACGTCAAGTATTAAAAACCATTTGTCTCCATTCACTCCTATCAAACACGCTCACGCATGCCTGCTGGAAGTCCAAGCCCCTCGCACACAAAACCTCCTTTACCCCCTCCCTCCAACCCTTCCTAGGCCGACCCCTACCCCGCCTTCCTTCCACTACAGACTGATACACTCTTGAAGTCATTCTGTTTCGCTCCATTCTCTCTACATGTCCGAACCACCTCAACAACCCTTCCTCAGCCCTCTGGACAACAGTTTTGGTAATCCCGCACCTCCTCCTAACTTCCAAACTACGAATTCTCTGCATTATATTCACACCACACATTGCCCTCAGACATGACATCTCCACTGCCTCCAGCCTTCTCCTCGCTGCAACATTCATCACCCACGCTTCACACCCATATAAGAGCATTGGCAAAACTATACTCTCATACATTCCCCTCTTTGCCTCCAAGGACAAAGTTCTTTGTCTCCACAGACTCCTAAGTGCACCACTCACTCTTTTTCCCTCATCAATTCTATGATTCACCTCATCTTTCATAGACCCATCCGCTGACACGTCCACTCCCAAATATCTGAATACGTTCACCTCCTCCATACTCTCTCCCTCCAATCTGATATTCAATCTTTCATCACCTAAACTTTTTGTTATCCTCATAACCTTACTCTTTCCTGTATTCACCTTTAATTTATATTATAAATAATAATATGTACTATTATTATTTATAATATATATGTTATTAAATACCACTGCCTCAACTGCAGAATTATTGTGAAATGTTTGGAAGAGCACGGAGACTAATGCTCACTCCAACATAAACAAAGCCACACTGACGATGTGTCAACCACTCCCTCGTATTTTTGTACAATTTCCTTCTTCAATTATATCGTATTATTATTATTATTATTATTATTATTATTATTATTATTATTATTATTATTATTATTACTATTGTTATTATTAGCAGTAGCACAAATGCTTGATTCTTTGCTGTGTTCAAGAGTAAACACATGATGTCACCGTCTAATACCTGTCCGAATAGCCATTCCAATATGTAGTCATGAATGGGTTTGCATTATTTATACTGTAGTTTAATAGCAAATACTGAACAAACAAAACACTCACCACACTGAGTGGTGGGAGGGCTGGTTGCCAGTTGCAGGGGTCAGGGAGGGTAGTAGGGACTCGCAGTGGTTGAGGAAGTGGTGGAGGCATTGGTGGAGGTAATGGCGGAGTCTGTGGTATTTAAAAACATACATGTTATTAAAGCATAACATGTATATTTTTAGTACAGTTTATGACGTTTTCATGTATTTTATGGTTGTTCACGGTTCAACAAGTTAAGGAAGCAGTATTGTATTACATTTCCCTACAATATACTGGGGCACCAAACATTCACGGTTTTTCAACATTCGCGAGGCTCTTGATCCCCTAACCCTCGCGAATATATATATATATATATATATATATATATATATATATATATATATATATATATATATATATATATATACATATATAATATATATATATATATATATATATATATATATATATATATATATATACAGTGGACCCCCGCATAACGATATTAATCCGTTCATGAGAGCTCATTGTTATGCGAAATTATCGTTATGCGAATGAATTTTCCCAATAAGAAATAATGGAAATCAAATTAATCCGTGCAAGACACCCAAAAGTATGAAAAAAAAATTTTTACCACATGAAATATACATTTTCCTACACACAAAGAGAAGGATACATGCACAATAGTAGAGTAGTACATGCACAGTATATATTGTGCATGTACTACTCTACTAAATGAAGAATAAATGACACTTACCTTCATTGAAGATGCAGCAATGACTTTTGAGATACTGTGTCCTGGGAGTGCCTTTTCCTCCTGAGTACTGTAGGTCCTGTTTGTCATTTTCTTCCAGAACAGGCCTTATCACACTGTGTATGCCACTACGATTCTTAAATCTCTCAAACCAACCTTTGCTGGCTTTAAATTCACCAATATGAGCACTAGTTCCAGGCGTTTTTCCCTCTTCACCTGGGTGTTAATCGACTGGTGTGGGTTGCATCCTGGGAGACAAGATTAAGGACACCAATGGAAATAAGTTAGACAGTCTTCGATGACACTGACTTTCTTGGGTTATCCTGGGTGGCTAACCCTCTGGGGTTAATTGTTTCTTGGTATTCTCAATAAGCCACACCAACAACAGTGCTACAGCAGCAGCAGCAGCAGCTGACAGTGCTACAGCAGCAGCAGCAGCTGACAGTGCTACAGCAGCAGCTGACAGTGCTACAGCAGCAGCAGACGATGCTACAGCAGCAGCAGACGGTACTACAGCAGCAGCAGCAGACGGTACTACAGCAGCAGCAGCAGACGGTACTACAGCAGCAGCAGCAGCAGCAGCAGCTGATGGTGGTACAGCAGCAGCAGCAGCTGACAGTGCTACAGCAGCAGCAGCAGCAGCAGCAGCTGACAATGCAGCAGCAGCAGCAGCTGACAGTGCTATAGCAGCAGCAATGCTACAACAGCAGCAGATGGTACTACAACTGCAGCAGCATCAGCAGCTAATGGTGGTACAGCAGCAGCAGCAGCAGCAGCAGACAGTACTACAGCAGCAGCAGCAGCTGATGGTGCTACAGCAGCAGCAGCAGCTGACAGTGCTACAGCAGCAGCAGCAGCAGATGACAGTGCTACAGCAGCAGCAGCAGCTGATGGTACTACAACTGCAGCAGCATCAGCAGCTAATGGTGGTACAGCAGCAGCAGCAGCAGCAGCAGACAGTGCTACAGCAGCAGCAGCAGCAGCTGATGGTGCTACAGCAGCAGCAGCAGCTGATGGTGGTACAGCAGCAGCAGCAGCAGCTGACAGTGCTACAGCAGCAGCAGCAGCAGCAGCTGACAGTGCTACAGCAGCAGCAGCAGCAGCAGCAGCAGTTGACCATGGTACCAAAGTATTTCGATAATATATCTCACCCTTTTTACCACAGGGTTGGCACTAGAAGCTTTCTTGGGGCCCATGGTCACTTATTTTGCAGATAAAATCACCAAAAACACTGCAATAATACGAAATGTTACGATTGTATGCTTGGATGTGACCGCGGAGGCTGGCTTGTAAACAATGCCACCGGCGGAACATGTGAGGCTGGCTCAGGCCGCACATTAGACGCGTCTCGGACGAACAGTGTTGAGCGGGTTTTTTAGCGGTATGCGAGGCAAAATCTTAGCGATAAAATGTATCGGTATGCGGATTTAACGTTATGTGATGCCAACGGTATGTGGGGGTCCACTGTATATATATATATATATTGTATATTATATATATATGTATATATATATATATATATATATATATATATATATATATATATATATATATATATATACAGTGGACCCCCGGTTAACGATATTTTTTCACTCCAGAAGTATGTTCAGGTTCCACTACTGACAGAATTTGTTCCCATAAGGAATACTGTGAAGTAGATTAGTCCATTTCAGACCCCCAAACATACACGTACAAACGCACTTACATAAATACACTTACATAGTTGGTCGCATTCGGAGGTGATCGTTATGCGGGGGTCCACTGTATATACATATATATACATATATATATATATATAATATATATATATATATATATATATATATATATATATATATATACATTATATACATATATATATATATATATATATATATATATATATATATATATATATATATATATATATATATCTGTGTATATATATATATATATATATATATATTTATATATATATATATATATATATATATATATATATATATAGATATATATATATGTGTGTGTATATATATATATATACAGTGGACCCCCGGTTCGCGATACTAATCCGTTCCGAAGAGCTCATTGTAAACCAAAAATATCGGAAAGCAAATCAATTTTCCCCATAAGAAATAATGGAAATCAAGTTAATCCGTGCAAGACACCCAAAAGTATGAAAAAAAAAAACTTTTACCACATGAAATATTAAGTTCAGTGCAATAGCATACCTGGAGTTTACCTGGAGAGAGTTCCGGGGGTCAACGCCCCCGCAGCCCGGTCTGTGACCAGGCCTCCTGGTGGATCAGAGCCTGATCAACCAGGCTGTTACTGCTGGCTGCACGCAAGCCAACGTACAAGCCACAGCCCGGCTGATCAGGAACCGACTTTAGGTGCTTGTCCAGTGCCAGCTTGAAGACTGCCAGGGGTCTGTTGGTAATCCCCCTTATGTACGCTGGGAGGCAGTTGAACAGTCTCGGGCCCCTGACACTTATTGTATGGTCTCTTAATGTGCTAGTGACACCCCTGCTTTTCATTGGGGGGATGTTGCATCGTCTGCCAAGTCTTTTGCTTTCGTAGTGAGTGATTTTCGTGTGCAAGTTCGGTACTAGTCCCTCTAGGATTTTCCAGGTGTACATAATCATGTATCTCTCCCGCATAGTAATTACAATAACAACAATAACAATAAATGACAATAAATAACGAAAGAATAGTTGACAATTACCTTTAATGAAAATCTGGTGATGATTGAAGGGATGGGAGGAGGGGAGAGTGTGGATGGTGTTAGCATTTAGAAGGGGAATCCCCCTCCATTAGGACTTGAGGTAGCAAGTCCTTTTCCGGGGTTACTTCCCTTCTTTTAATGCCACTAGGACCAGCTTGAGAGTCACTGGACTTCTGTCACACAACATAACTGGCAGCCTCACCATGCCTAATCACACAATGTATACCACTACGATTCTTAAATCTTTCAAACCAACCTTTGCTGGCCTTAAATTCACTCATATCACCACTAGTTGCAGGCAATTTTTTTTACCAAATCGTCATGCAACTGTCTAGCCTTTTCACAAATGATTGCTTGAGAGATGCTATCTCCTGCTATCTGTTTTTCATTTATCCACACCAATAACAGTCTCTCAACATTTTCTAACACTTGCGGTCACTGTTTCGTAATCACAGTTGCATCTTTTGCAGGAACAGCTTCCTTGATTGCCGTTTTCTTGCTCACTATAGTAGAGATGGTTGATTGGGGTTTACTATACAACCTGACCAGCTCCGACACACGCACTCCACTTTCATACTTTGCAATTATCTCTTTCTTCATTTCAACAGTCATTAGCACCCTTGGTCTCGAAGGGTTGGCACTGGGAGCTTTCTTGGGGCCCATGGTGACTTATTTTGCAAAAACAGGCACTAAAATTAGTGATAATATGGATAATATGGAATGTACCGAATGTATCCTTAGATGCGCGCACACTGGCTGGCTTGTAAACACTGGCACACACGGGGCAGTTCAGGCCACACATTGACACATCTCGTACGAACCACATCGCATACTGGGTTTTGTATCGGGAAGCGAGGCAAATTTTATGCGATATAATGCATCTGTTACCAGATTTATCGGATACCGATAGCATTGCGAACCGGGGGTCCACTGTATATGTACACATATATTTTTTTTCTTTTGTTAATAATGTTCTTTTACATTGACAGTATATGACTGTTATGAAAACCATTGCATTGATGTGACAAAGTATCGAGTTAAGTCAACATGGATGACCCTGACAGTCCTATGTCTGAGACTCCTATTCTCGAATTGTGATGGATGCCACTCCAGATAGTTCTTTCGGCCATTGTTCCAAAAGTTCATCCTCTGGCAAATTACCATGCTGATCGACTTCTTTGGTCTCCATTCTTCAGTCATCCTACATGCCTTATTTACCACGAGGACGTTTACTATAAAGAAGATATTACCGAGTACGCTTGCAAACTCCCTACTGTGACCTATTGTTGTACAGGAGTGGGGTGTTGTATCTTGGAGATATGTCATCCTGTAATATTTAACTGTTGTAAGACAATATGATTATCACTTAATATTATAGCGCGAAAGTCCCCGTTTATAGCTAAAATAGAGACTTTCGGCGTTATATTATTTCTGTCAATATATAAAATATACCATGGTATTATCACTATTATTATTATCGATATTGATGATTTTTAGCTATTATTATTGTTAGGTAGGATTTCTTATATGTATATAGAACATACAAAAGCCTTGGAACCATCAGGTAAATTGTTCACTTGTTTATGTCTGTCTTACTGACGTTTGGGTCACGTGATCCAACCTGATGACGGGTCAACAGACTGGCAGGAAGTCAGTCCGCTCCCTGTTCTAGCCTTGAGTAATGATTGTATATTGGTTCTCTCTTAGGGGTATACAGTTCGAATGGGTTTGAGAATTCAGCTTTAGAGCTGACCCATAGTTTGTTTCTCATTGCTCTGAAGATTGTTTTGATATTTATATTCTTGGTCAGTTCAGCAATCCTTAGAGATACGTCTTCTCAGACAAACTCTTGCTTTCTGTCTCCTTTATGGCCAGATTCAAAGGTCTTGTTGAATCTTGTACATTTTGTAGTTTGAGTTTACACAGTCTTCTTAAGGCAAAGACGTAGATGTTAGTGAAGACTTAACTGCAGGAAGAAAAATTTAATCTTCATTCTTAATGTGATATTTCCATGAATCTGAACTAAATACGTATATATATATTCTTGTAAATTTATTGTACATAAAGTATTAACATATAATATTATGTACAAAGAGAAGATAAAGTATTATATTCAAATACTTTAATAAATTTGAAAATTATTCAATGGAGTTTCTCAGTGGTAATTATTTCTCCTAGACACTAAAATACCTTAAACTCTAATCCAATATCTTGTTGCCTAAGAAGAAAAATTGCAACAGACCACACTCTGAAGTTCTTTATAAAATTTCTTATTCGCAACAGTCTGCCAGAGCAGATAATGTTACTGATGACTCTGTCAGATAAGATAATGCTACTGATGAGACTACCAGAGAAGATGTTACTGATGACTCTGAAAGACCAGATAATGTTACTGATGAGTCTGCCAGAGCAGATAATGCTACTGGCGAGTCTGCCAGAGCAGATAATTTTAGTGATGAGTCTGCCAGAGCAGATAATGTTACTGATGACTCTGTCAGATAAGATAATGCTACTGATGAGACTACCAGAGAAGATGTTACTGATGAGTATGATAGACCAAATAATGTTACTGATGAGTCTGCCAGAGCAGATAATGCTACTGGCGAGTCTGCCAGAGCAGATAATGTTACTGATGAGTCTGTAAGAGCAAATAATGTTACTGATGAGTTTCCAGAGCAGATAATGTTACTGTTGAGTCTGCCAGAGCAGATGTTACTGATGATTCTGCCAGAGCAGATGTTACTGATGAGTTTGCCAGAGCAGATAATGTTATTGATGAGTCTGCCAGAGCAGATAATGCTATTGATGAGTCTGCCAGAGCAGATAATGTTACTGATGAGTCTGACAGAGCAGACAATGTTACAGATGAATCTGCCAGAGCAGAAAATGTTACTGATGAGTCTGCTACAGCAGATAATGCTACTGATGAGTCTGCCTGAGTAGATAATGTTATGGATGAGTCTGCCAGAGTAGATAATGTTACTGATGAATCTGCCAGGGCAGATAATGTTACTGATGAATCTGCCAGGGCAGATAATGTTACTGATGAGTCTACCAGAGCAGAAAATCTTACTGATGAGTCTAGCAGAGCAGATAATGTTACTGATGAGTCTGCCAGAGCAGATAATGTTACTGATGAGTCTGCCAGAGCAGATAATGATACTGATGAGTCTGTCACACCAGATAATGCTACTGGTGAGTCTACCAGATCAGAAAATGTTACTGATGAGCCTGGCAAAGCAGATAATCTTACTGAAGAGTCTATCAGAGCAGATAACGTTACTGATGAGTCTGCCAGAGGAGATAATGTTACTGATGAGTCTGTCAGAGCAGATAATGCTACTGATGAGTCTGCCAGAGTAGATAAGGTTATGCATGAGTCTGCCAGAGTAGATAATGTTATGCATGAGTCTGCCAGAGTAGATAATGTTACTGATGAGTCTGCAAGAGTAGATAATGTTACTGAGTAGTCTGCCAGAGCAGATAATGTTACTGATGAGTCTGCCAGAGCAGATAATGCTACTGATGAGTCTGCCAGAGCAGATAATGGTAGTGATGAGTCTCCCAGAGCAGACAATGTTCCTGATGAGTTTAGAAGAACAGATAATGTTACTGATGAGTCTACCAGAGCAGATAATGTTACTGATGAGTCTGCCAGAACAGATAATGTTACTGATGAGTCTGCCAGAGCAGATAATGTTACTAATGAGTCTGCCAGAGCAGATAATGTTAATGATGAGTCTAACAGAGCAGATAATGTTCCTGATGAGTTTAGAAGAACAGATAATGTTACTGATGAGTCTACCAGAGCAGATAATGCTAGTGATGAGTCTGCCAGAGCAGATAATGTTACTGATGAGTCTAACAGAGCAGATAATGTTACTGATGAGTCTGCCATAGCAGATAATGTTACTGATGAGTCTGCCATAGCAGATAATGTTACTGATGAGTCTGCCAGAGCAGATAATGTTGATGAGTCTGCAAGAGAAACTAATGTTGCTGATGAGTCTACCAGAGCAGAAAATGTTACTGATGAGTCTACCAGAGCAGATATTACTGGTGTGTGTGCCAGAGCAGATAATGCTACTGATGAGTCTGTCAGAGTAGATGTTATGGATGAGTCTGTCAGAGAAAATAATGTGACTGATGAGCCTGCCAGAGCAGATAATGCTACTGATGAGTCTCCCAGAGTATATAATGTTACTGATGAGTCTGCCAGAGAAGATAATGTTACTGATGAGTCTGCCAGAGCAGATAATGCTACTGGCGAGTCTGCCAGAGCAGGTAATGTTACTGATGAATCTGCCAGAGCAGATAATGGTCCTGATGAGTCTACCAGAGCAGATAATGTTACTGATGAGTCTACCAGAGCAGATAATGTTACTGATGAGTCTGCCAGAGCAGAAAATGTTACTGATGAGTCTACCAGAGGAGATAATGTTACTGATGAGTCTGACAGAGCAAATAATGTTACTGATGAGTCTGCCAGAGCAGATAATGTTACTGATGAGTCTACCAGACCAGATAATGTTACAGATGAGTCTGTCAGCATAGTTGCTGATCCTTGTGTTATATAACATAGCATATTAGTATCATCCATGTGCTTTAGATAGGAGATCCCTTGTAGGCCTGTGACTTTGTGTGACATCACGGGATGTGCATGTGTAGGCTCGTACCTCTGCCTCCCTCTCACTCGGCGGCAGACCATCCAGACTAGAACACGGTAAGGCTGGGCTCCATTCCACATCATCTCTGTCTGACAATATATGTTACCATCCAACAAGTGTGTCTACCTTCAACCCTCGATATCTCCATTTAAGAACCCCTACGATAAAATGGTGGCAGCGGAGGGCCTGTAATTCTGACGATTACAGCGATTTCTGGAGATAAATTTCGACCAGCAAGACGGCCATTTCGTGTCACCAGTAGGCCTATCGTGGTTCACCCCAGCCAGCTACCTCAAGTCAGCTACTCGCCCAAGCTCCTACCAGCTTCTACATTATTCACTGGTCAGTCTCTTTGTATTAGTGTTTTTCTGCTTATTTGCATCACTCCCGAGGGGTTGACCCGAGTTTGCAAAATAAGCCAGCTTCCAGTCTGTGGTGGGGGGGTCTAAACAACCGAGCCAAGTCGAGCCTAGTCTACTCCATCCAATTCCTTTGCCTGCCAAGCCAGCTTCCACCCCTGCTGTGCTCATCGTGTGAAGTTGTCAAGCCATTCTGTGTGAAGGGTTAAGATAAGCCAGCTAGCAACTAACCCAGGTGTCTTACCCCAGTACTCGAGCAAGCCACGTGAGTAGTCTTCATCGCTTGTGATTCAAGCTCCAAGCATTCTGAGTGCACTTTTTTCATCCCTGTGGTGCTGTAGTATTTTGTGGGTGTATTTTAAGCCAGCCGGCTTAGAAATATCTTCATGGCAGTGTGGCTGTTCTCAGTGAGGCTTACGCCGTTCAACCCATAAGCCCAGCCACCCACGACCACGTGTGTCTCACCATTGCCGGTCTCAGCCCTGTTAACCCACAAACCCAACTCACTCAGCCATTACCCACTCACCTAACTTCATCAGTGTTTTGGTGCACTGCTAAGGGTTGTAGCACCATATTTTAAGGACCACATAGGGGGTCAAGAGCTAGAGTGTGTTCACGCCACCTTTATAAAGCCTCCTGTGTGTTTGTCTTTCGTCGATTTAAGCACAATTCTACGATCACCTGTGCAGAGGACAGCAGCAAGACGATATAAACATTCCTCTACTCTCCACTATCATCAGCCTCATTTTTCACCAAGTTGTTACAGCGATAATATTTTTTTTTAGAGACATTTGCGAGTGTTGAGACATTTCTTTTGTGTTCCCAGTGATTTTTTTCTTAGTGATATTCAGTGACTCTTGATCAGACTCAGTGTTTGATTGCATTAATTTCTTTTAATCTCCTTAATTCAGTGTTAATTTTTGTGCTATTATTTCATGTCTGTTGTGTTGTGTGTCTTTTTATACACTTGAAGTAAGTACCTAGTGTTTTTTCCTTTGTTGTGTGTGCAACATATGAGCAGTATAGAATTTGTGTTTATACTTCAGAATCACTTTGTGTTCTCAGAATTCCAGTGAAGTATTTCAGTAATTTTTCACCTCATATTCTGCATCACAACTCAGTGTTGTCTGTTATTTTTTCTTCCCAGCTTTTGTGTATTTTTGTTTTGTTCCCTGTATGTTGAACATTCTTGTGTTCATATTCTTTCATTTAGCCTTTCTCTAATTTGTCTTATTTCCACAGACAATTTTTATTATTATCACACTGGCCGATTCCCACCAAGGCAGGGTGGCCCGAAAAAGAAAAACTTTCACCATCATTCACTCCATCACTGTCTTGCCAGAAGGGTGCTTTACACTACAGTTTTTAAACTGCAACATTAACACCCCTCCTTCAGAGTGCAGGCACTGTACTTCCCATCTCCAGGACTCAAGTCCGGCCTGCCGGTTTCCCTGAATCCCTTCATAAATGTTACTTTGCTCACACTCCAACAGCACGTCAAGTATTAAAAACCATTTGTCTCCATTCACTCCTATCAAACACGCTCACGCATGCCTGCTGGAAGTCCAAGCCCCTCGCACACAAAACCTCCTTTACCCCCTCCCTCCAACCCTTCCTAGGCCGACCCCTACCCCGCCTTCCTTCCACTACAGACTGATACACTCTTGAAGTCATTCTGTTTCGCTCCATTCTCTCTACATGTCCGAACCACCTCAACAACCCTTCCTCAGCCCTCTGGACAACAGTTTTGGTAATCCCGCACCTCCTCCTAACTTCCAAACTACGAATTCTCTGCATTATATTCACACCACACATTGCCCTCAGACATGACATCTCCACTGCCTCCAGCCTTCTCCTCGCTGCAACATTCATCACCCACGCTTCACACCCATATAAGAGCGTTGGTAAAACTATACTCTCATACATTCCCCTCTTTGCCTCCAAGGACAAAGTTCTTTGTCTCCACAGACTCCTAAGTGCACCACTCACTCTTTTTCCCTCATCAATTCTATGATTCACCTCATCTTTCATAGACCCATCCGCTGACACGTCCACTCCCAAATATCTGAATACGTTCACCTCCTCCATACTCTCTCCCTCCAATCTGATATTCAATCTTTCATCACCTAATCTTTTTGTTATCCTCATAACCTTACTCTTTCCTGTATTCACCTTTAATTTTCTTCTTTTGCACACCCTACCAAATTCATCCACCAATCTCTGCAGCTTCTCTTCAGAATCTCCCAAGAGCACAGTGTCATCAGCAAAGAGCAGCTGTGACAACTCCCACTTTGTGTGTGATTCTTTATCTTTTAACTCCACGCCTCTTGCCAAGACCCTCGCATTTACTTCTCTTACAACCCCATCTATAAATATATTAAACAACCACGGTGACATCACACATCCTTGTCTAAGGCCTACTTTTACTGGGAAAAAATTTCCCTCTTTCCTACATACTCTAACTTGAGCCTCACTATCCTCGTAAAAACTCTTCACTGCTTTCAGTAACCTACCTCCTACACCATACACTTGCAACATCTGCCACATTGCCCCCCTATCCACCCTGTCATATGCCTTTTCCAAATCCATAAATGCCACAAAGACCTCTTTAGCCTTATCTAAATACTGTTCACTTATATGTTTCACTGTAAACACCTGGTCCACACACCCCCTACCTTTCCTAAAGCCTCCTTGTTCATCTGCTATCCTATTCTCCGTCTTACTCTTAATTCTTTCAATTATAACTCTACCATACACTTTACCAGGTACACTCAACAGACTTATCCCCCTATAATTTTTGCACTCTCTTTTATCCCCTTTGCCTTTATACAAAGGAACTATGCATGCTCTCTGCCAATCCCTAGGTACCTTACCCTCTTCCATACATTTATTAAATAATTGCACCAACCACTCCAAAACTATATCCCCACCTGCTTTTAACATTTCTATCTTTATCCCATCAATCCCGGCTGCCTTACCCCCTTTCATTTTACCTACTGCCTCACGAACTTCCCCCACACTCACAACTGGCTCTTCCTCACTCCTACAAGATGTTATTCCTCCTTGCCCTATACACGAAATCACAGCTTCCCTATCTTCATCAACATTTAACAATTCCTCAAAATATTCCCTCCATCTTCCCAATACCTCTAACTCTCCATTTAATAACTCTCCTCTCCTATTTTTAACTGACAAATCCATTTGTTCTCTAGGCTTTCTTAACTTGTTAATCTCACTCCAAAACTTTTTCTTATTTTCAACAAAATTTGTTGATAACATCTCACCCACTCTCTCATTTGCTCTCTTTTTACATTGCTTCACCACTCTCTTAACCTCTCTCTTTTTCTCCATATACTCTTCCCTCCTTGCATCACTTCTACTTTGTAAAAACTTTTCATATGCTAACTTTTTCTCCCTTACTACTCTCTTTACATCATCACTCCACCAATCGCTCCTCTTCCCTCCTGCACCCACTTTCCTGTAACCACAAACTTCTGCTGAACACTCTAACACTACATTTTTAAACCTACCCCATACCTCTTCGACCCCATTGCCTATGCTCTCATTAGCCCATCTATCCTCCAATAGCTGTTTATATCTTACCCTAACTGCCTCCTCTTTTAGTTTATAAACCTTCACCTCTCTCTTCCCTGATGCATCTATTCTCCTTGTATCCCATCTACCTTTTACTCTCAGTGTAGCTACAACTAGAAAGTGATCTGATATATCTGTGGCCCCTCTATAAACATGTACATCCTGAAGTCTACTCAACAGTCTTTTATCTACCAATACATAATCCAACAAACTACTGTCATTTCGCCCTACATCATATCGTGTATACTTATTTATCCTCTTTTTCTTAAAATATGTATTACCTATAACTAAACCCCTTTCTATACAAAGTTCAATCAAAGGGCTCCCATTATCATTTACACCTGGCACCCCAAACTTACCTACCACACCCTCTCTAAAAGTTTCTCCTACTTTAGCATTCAGGTCCCCTACCACAATTACTCTCTCACTTGGTTCAAAGGCTCCTATACATTCACTTAACATCTCCCAAAATCTCTCTCTCTCCTCTGCATTCCTCTCTTCTCCAGGTGCATACACGCTTATTATGACCCACTTCTCGCATCCAACCTTTACTTTAATCCACATAATTCTTGAATTTACACATTCATATTCTCTTTTCTCCTTCCATAACTGATCATTTAACATTACTGCTACCCCTTCCTTTGCTCTAACTCTCTCAGATACTCCAGATTTAATCCCCCCACAGACAATAGTGCCATTATTTTGTGCAAGCAAGAAATCATTTTTACAAAATTTTTCATACATCAAGTTTCATTGCAAGAAAATTCTAGTACTGTGTTTATGTTGATGTGTTCTGTTCTGCATCACTGTAAGTGTTCAAACTTTTATGTTCTGTGTTTTGTATCTACTATTAATTTTTTTTATGTTTTATTGAACAAATTCACTCTTAGTGCAATTTTTAAGTTCTTCCTTTAAAGTAAATTGTTCTTTTGCTTGTTAAGTGTTGTTTAAGTGCAGTTAAGAGTTAAAGTGTTCATTCCTTGATATATTTCTTTTCTTGTGTGTGTAATAATTTTTATTATTGCACATTGACTCATTTTGCAATAATTCTTGTGCAAATATTGTGTTACCACTAAAGTTTTTCTTGCAGAGATTCTAAGCAGTGTTTTTTTTTATTAGCAATTATTTTGCAATATTGCTACAGTTTATTTCAGTGCAGTTTCATATGCTCTGTTCTGTGTCTTATTTTATTTTATTTCAGTGAATTGTGCCTCTGTTTCATTTTTGCACAAGTTTTATTGAGTCCATTTTATCATTTTGTTGTGTATTTCCCTGTTGCATTGAAAGTAAAGACAACTCACTGTGCCATTCATTCAATTTAAAGTAAAAGTTGAGCAAATCAGATTTGAGTAAGTATAAGTTCTCTTGATTTTCAAGTGTTGTTTGTTAAGTTGCATATTTTTCTTGTGTGAGTTCTTTGCTTACTGTGTAACCTGTCAATTTTTAATTACTTATGCAGAATAGTTAAGTATTTTCTTCCATTTAAGCTTACTGTGTCATTCTCTCTATTTTTTTTTTTGCCTTATGCACTTGAGTAAGTTCCCTGAGAAGATGTCCCAGTCACTTTTGAATGTTCACTTAGTGTATCATGCCAGTCAAAGTCAATATGAATCAGTCCACAGTACCAATATTCCCTTACTGACTGAAAGACAATACCTAGCCCTTGAGCAATGTGTTTGTTCTCACAGCTTGTATCTGAGATTTGTCAAAGTGCTGCGAAATGTGAAGTTCAGATTAAGTTCCTATAGATCCGTGAATTACTTATTAACGTAGCCGAGCGGTCAGGCACTAGTAACTCTGTCACTCCCATCTGTGTTCCACCTACACCTTCAGACTTGCAGGATAGTGTTCCATTGCCTCAAGTGTTCGGGGACACTCAGACTGCCTTGAGTGCACAGCCTATCCCTGCAATGACTGCTAGTTCGAGTAGTAGTTTCTCCACAGGGGATGCCTTGTCAGAAAACGATTACTTGCAACTAGTAATGCCATCTCTTGTTGATGTCACATGCCGTATGCAGAAAGACGTCTCTGTTACAGCTAGTGTTCTCACTAGAGTGTCTGTTGTTGTTCCTAATGTTCCAGATTGGTGATCCCATCCTAGTTGACAGTAATCAGTGCATTGTAAGAAGTTGTTTCTCGAATAACTTTTACGTTGTTAACGTTTGTAAGTGTAGTTTCTTTATAGCTGATACCTCGTGTCACTGTGTGCGACTCAGATTGAACATCAGCATTGTTGACCGTGTTCATTTAATTTCTCTTGTGCTTGCAGTTTGAGATAGTAGATTCGTTCTCCCTTGCTCATATTGCGTGTTATAGCGTTAATTTTTTCAACCGGGAGGAGTCATCCACTCCACCGAGTTTGTTCATTCCTCCAGCAAGAAAGAACCGATCCCTTGTGTTCTGGTGTGATTCGATTCCTGCTCCAGGAAGATCTTATTCTTACTGTGAAGCCACCAGCACCCATTAGTGACTTTGTAATGAGCCAAGAATTACTGTATCGAATAGTCGAGTTGAGTACTCCTAGCAGAAGAATTAGTAATTCCACAGTCACTAGTGATTGTAGCTGTATCTTTTGTAGATACTCGTTCAGATTGTCCATGTAGCTGTATCTTTTGTAGATACTCGTTCAGACTGTCCTCAGTCAAGGCATGTGTTAGCCATTGCAGAGGAATTCGATCCTCCCAGAGATGATAACCATTCTGCATACGTAAACCTTACCCTCGCAGAATTGGGTTTAAGTGTAAACAGCCTGTATAATTAGATGTCCGAGATGAATGAAATTATCAACAGTGTGTTTTGTTGTTAGCTGATTAGTTTTTCAAAAAAAATTTTTTTCGTATTCACGTTCCCTCCGTATTCTGAGAATTTGACAGTAATAGTCTGAGTGCACCAGATACCTTTGCTGTTAATTTCACCTTGTATATATATATTTATTCTTCCTCAGAATCCGTAGAGTGCATGAATACAGATCGATCGATCAATTCCATCCATATTGTATAATGATTTGTTCTTATAGTTTGTAATGCATTACGTTAAAAGTGATTACGTTAACACCTATTACGTAAAACTCATTTTGTTAACATCCATTATGATACCATCCATTAGTTCTAAGTTATATATGAATTTGTTATTGTATAGAATCAGCCCAGAACCGCCTGCCTGTTCAGCCTAAAGATAGTAGTGTATGTTGAGACGACATACGTAACATGACCGAGCTGTCAGCATAGTTGCTGATCCCTGTGTTATATAGCATAGCATATTAGTATCATCCATGTGCTTTAGATAGGAGATCCCTTGTAGGCCTGTGACTTTGTGTGACGTCACGGGATGCGCATGTGTAGGCTCGTACCTCTGCCTCCCTCTCACTCGGCGGCAGACCATCCAGACTAGAACACGGCAAGGCTGGGCTCCATTCCACATCATCTCTGTCTGACAATATATGTTACCATCCAACAAGTGTGTCTACCTTCAACCCTCGATATCTCCATTTAAGAACCCCTACGATAAGTCTACAAGAGCACATTAGGTTCCTGATGAGTCTGCCAGAGCAGTTATGTTACTGATGACTCCACAAGAGCAGGTAATGTTACTGATGAGTCTGCAGGAGCTCATAATGTTACTGATGAATCTGCCAGAGGAGATAATTTTACTGATGAGACTACCAGAGCAGATAATGTTACTGATGAGCCTGCAAGTGCAGATAATGTTACTGATGAGTCTGCCAGAGCAGATGTTACCTATGAGAATGCCAGAGCAAATAATGTTACAGATGAGTCTGCCAGGGCAGACTATGTTACTGATGAGTGTGCCAGAGCCGATGTTACTGATGACTCTGCCAGAGCAGATAATGTTACAGATGAGTCTGCCAGAGCAGATTATGTTACTTATGAGTATACCAGTGCAAATAATGTTCCTGATGAGTCTGCAGAGCATATAATGTTACCTATGTCTACCAGAGCAGATAATGTTACCTATGTCTAACAGAGGAGATAATGTTACTGATAAGCCTACCAGAGCAGATAATGTTACTGATGAGTCTGCCAGAACAGATAATGTTAATGATGACTGTGCCAGAGCAGATGTTACTGATGAGTCTGCCAAAGCAGATAATGTTACTGATGATTTTGCCAGAGCAGATAATGCTACTGATGAGTCTGCCAGAGCAGATGATGTTTCTGATGAGTCTGCCAGAGCAGACAATATTACTGATGAGTCTGCCAGTGGAGATAATGTTACTGATGAGTATGCCAGAGCAGATAATGTTACTGATGAGTCTGGCAGAACAGATGTTACTGATGAGTCTGCCAGAGAAGATAATGTTAGTGATGAGTCTGCCAGAGCAGAAAATGTTAGTGTTGAGTCTGCCAGAACAGATGTTACTGATGTGTCTGCCAGAGCAGATGTTACTGATGAGTCTGCCAAACCAATGTTACTGATGAATCTGTCAGAGCAGAAAATGTTACTGATGAGTCTGCCAGAGCAGAAAATGTTAGTGTTGAGTCTGCCAGAGCAGATGTTACTGATGAGTCTGCCAAACCAGACAATGTTACTGATGAATCTGTCAGAGCAGAAAATGTTACTGATGAGTCTGCCATATCAGATAATGTTACTGATGAGTCTGCCAGCCAGAGAGGATAATGTTAGTGATGAGTCTGCTAGAGCAGATAATGTTGCTTATGAGTCTGCCAGAGCAGATAATGCTACTGCTGAATCTGCCAGAGCAGATAATGTTACTGATGAGTTTGCCAGAGCAGATAATGTTACTGATGAGTCTCCCAGAGCAGATAATGTTACTGATGAATCTGCCAGAGCAGATAATGTTACTGATAAGTCTGCCAGAGCAGATAATGTTACTTATGAATCTGCCAGAGCAGTTGTTACTGATGAATCTGCCAGAGCAGATAATGTTACTGATGAGTCTGCCAGAGCAAGATATACCTGTTATCCAGCATGTTTATGAGACAGAAAAAAAAAACACCAGCAATCCTACCATCATGTAAAACAGTTACAGGTTTCTGTTTCACAGTCACCTGGCTGGACAGTAGTACCTCCCTGGGCGGTTGCTGTCTACCAACCTACCACCTACATATATATATATATATATATATATATATATATATATACAGTAAGGCCCCGCTTTACGGAGTTCCGCTAATATGGCAATGTCAAATTATGACCAAAATTTGCTATACGGCAAGCGGTCTTTTAAATACAGCACCCCCCACATGGTTTGTTTACATTTTCTGTGACCACATCTATTATATCAGGAAACTTTCCAAAATTTCAAGTGTTTTAAAGTTACTGCATATTTTACATGTACTCTGATAATTATACTTATGTGTACCTGTACCTAAATATACTTACACACTGTGCTAGTGTGCAGGTACACATTAAAATCGCTAAGAGTCTCTCTACTCATGACGCCAATACTACGTAATAATAATGACTCTTGGGCACACTAAATCTCTTATTTTACATCAATGTAGGCATTTTCATTAATCCATCTATTATATTTTCCTCAAAATTATATATGAAACCCATTACATAGCATATAAACATGATACATACACTCAGAATAAAAATTGATGTAAATATGAGATTTGTTAACAAAGCAGCTGTGTAGGCAGTGTCGGAAGAATTATGTTTTCTCTAGTCAAACACTGGGGGGTAACTGTAGAAAAACATTCTTTTCGTATGCCTTTACTCTATGTATAGCAATTCACGACCCTTGTGGGTTTAGTGCTTTTTATAATAAATAATAATAATAATAATTATTATTATTATTAATAATAATATTATTATTATTATTATTATTAATATTAATACTAATAATAATATTATTATTATTATTATTATTAATATTATTATCTTCATTCACTCTAAAAATGGTGTGTTGCTGTTTGTTTATTCTGAACTAACTTGTGCAACTTGTACACAATGTAAGAGTATTTGTATTGTGAGGTAATTATTATTAAAATAAAAAAATATTGAGGTAAATGTTTTACAAACTCTTACAAATGGACGTGAATGAACTAAAAGTAGACACATATTAATACGCATTTATTGTCGCTTTCCAGCGACAGCCTTGAACCTAACCCGCCGTATAAGTGGGGCCCTACTGTATATACAGTGGACCCCCGCATAACGATCACCTCCGAATGCGACCAATTATGTAAGTGTATTTATGTAAGTGTGTTTGTACGTGTATGTTTGGGGGTCTGAAATGGACTAATCTACTTCACAATATTCCTTATGGGAACAAATTCGGTCAGAACTGGCACCTGAACATACTTCTGGAGTGAAAAAATATCGTTAACCGGGGGTCCACTGTATATACGTATATATATGTATATATACACCTACCATCCAACTTACGACTGAGTTCGGTTCCGAGAAACCGGTCGTAAGTCGAAATGGTTGCAAGTCGAACTTTACTACTGAATATCTACATCACATTTTTGTAATGACTTTATTTTATTGTTTTATTTTGGTATTTCATGTTTTGCTTTACTTTTTATGCTGTTAGTACTGTATTTTATACTGTAAGGTTTAGGATAAACACTGTGTACAACACAAATAGTTGTTTATTTCCCAGAAATTTGGCATAAAAAACACGGTCATAAGTCGAGTGGTCGTAAGTCGAGCAGGTCGTAAGTCGGATGGTAGGTGTACATATACAGTGCATCCTCAACATGCGAGTTTAATCCGTTCCATGACCTTGCTCGCAACTGGACTTGCTCATTTGCAAGAGTCAATTTTCCTCATTTAACCCTTTCAGGTTCCACGGCCAAAATCTTAAGTGGTGCCCCAGTGTCCATGAAATTTTGAAAAAAAAAAAAAATTATTTTTTCTTACAGAATTAAAGATAATATTTTCGTGAAGGTAATAAAACAAAAAAAAATTCTGATCAGTACTTACCGAGATACAGCGGCGGGAAGCTTACCCAAAAGGACCCTGTGGCAGCAACATCAATGACTTCCGCAAAATCCCATTTTTTTATTTTACATTTTTTATACTTTTTTCTCTTCTTTTCTAATTTTTTTTTCTAATAACATTTGTGGCCTGTGAGACCAGCATAATGTATATTGTATACGTGTACACTCACTGTATTCAACACAATAATTGCACTAATTTGTTTATCATTATATTGCTTACAAAACTTGTTTACAAGTTTATTGTAAACAAAATGATGAAAATATTAGTGCAGTTATTGTGTTGAATACAACAGTACCATATAGTACCATATGGTACAATGGTGCCAAAGGGTGCAATGGTACCATATGGTGAAATGGTACCATATGGTACAATGGCACCATATGATACAATGGTACCATATGGTACAATGGCACATGATACAATGGCACCATTTGATACAATGGTACCATATGGTACAATGGCACCATTTGGTACAGTGGTACCATATGATACAATGGTACCATATGGTGCAATGGTACCTTATGGTACCATATGGTGCAATGGTACCTTATGGTACCATATGGTGCAATGGTACCTTATGGTACCATATGGTGCAATGGTACCATATGGTACATTGTACCATACAGTACAATGATACCATATGGTTCATTGAAGCATATGGTACTATATGGTACTGTTGTATTCAACACAATAAACACACTAATATTTTCATTATTATTTTGTTTACAATAGTTGTTTACAACAAAAATATGCAAAAATGTTGTACATTAGTAATGTTCTATTACATATTTACAAGTGTACAGGAACTCGACATGTTCCTTGAGGTGGATGACAAAGCACTTTACAGTGGTCCCTCAATAATTGTCTGGCCTGAAAGTCGTCCATTTCAGAAATAGTCGTGTTATATCGTCTAAATATTGGCTCGCAAATGGTCCGGTAACTCGCTAATAGTCCTTCGTCCCAGACGCGTACTCACGCTCTGAGCCGCCTGGGCCTTCCCTTCCCAGCCAGTGTGCCATTGTTTACCAGTGAGCAACGGTCCCCTCACGTGCTCCAGCGAAATATTTCATAATATTCCAATTATTTTAGTGCTTGCAAGTTATTTAAGTGCTAAATAAGCTACCATGGCTCCAAAGAAAGCTCCTAGTGCCAAGCCTTTGGTAAACAAAGTGAGAAATACGATTGAATTTAAGAAAAACATCATTGAACAATATGAAAGTGGCACAAGTGCGGCCGAACTGGCCAGGATGTATAAGAAACCCTACACAACCATATGTTCCATCATGGCCAAGAAAGAGGTAATCAAGGACGCTGTTGTTGCAAAGGGGGTAAATATGCTGACAAAAATGAGATCACCAGTACTCGAAGATATTGAGAAGTTATTATTGGTGTGGATAAACGAGAAACAATTAGCAGGAGATAGTCTTATGACGCTGCTTATTTGTGAAAAGGCTAGGCAGTTGCAAGGCGATTGGATAAAGAAATTGCCTGCAACTAGTGGTGATGTGAGTGAATTTAAGGAAAGCAAAGGCTGGTTTGAGAGATTTAAGAAGCGTACTGGCATACACAGTGTGGTAAGGCATGGTGAGGCTGCCAGTTCGGACCAAAAGGCGGCAGAAAAATATGTGCATGAATTCAAGGAGTACATAAACAGTGAAGGACTGAAACCTGAACAAGTGTTCAATTGTGATGAAACAGGCCTCTTTTGGAAGAAAATGCAAAAGAGGACCTACATTACTCAGGAAGAAAAGGCGCTGCCAGGACAAAAGCCTATGAAAGACAGGCTGACGCTAATGTTCTGTGCTAATGCTAGTGGGGATTTCAAAGTGAAGCTGTTACTAGTGTACCATTCTGAAAATCCCAGAGTGTTCAAGAAAAAGAATGTTACGAAGAGTAAATTGTGTGTGTTTTGGAGATCTAATAGTAAGGCATGGGTCACAAGGGACATTTTTGTCGAGTGGTTCAATGAAGTGTTTGGCCCTAGTGTGAAGAATTACCTCCTGGAAAAGAAATTGGATCTCAAGTGCCTCCTAGTAATGGATAATGCACCTGCTCATCCTCCAAACTTGGAAGACCTAATTCTGAAAGAGTTTGGGTTCATCACAGTAAAGTTCTTGCCCCCGAATACCACTCCTCTCCTCCAGCCCATGGACCAGCAAGTCATTTCAAACTTTAAAAAACTCTACACCAAAGTAATGTTTGAAAGGTGCTTGAATGTGGCCTCAGACACTCACTTGACCCTACGAGATTTTTGGAAAGAACACTTCAGTATTCTCCATTGCGTAAGCCTTACAGGTAAGGCTTGGGAGGGAGTGACTACCAGGACTTTGAACTCTGCTTGGGGAAAATTGTGGCCAGATTGTGTGCACAAGAGGGATTTTGAAGGGTTTGAGGCAGCCCCTGATGAGCCTATGTCAGTTGTAAGTTCTATTGTCACACTGGGGAGATCCATGGGGTTGGATGTGAGTTTGGAGGATGTGGAAGAGTTGGTGGAAGACCACAACAAAGAGCTAACCACTGAGGAGCTGCAAGAGCTTCAGCAGGAAGAGCAACAGATCGCAGCTCAGAATCTTGCTGCAGAGGAGGAGGAAGAGAGATGGAAGAAGGTGCCTTCTTCAGAAATTAAGGAGATTTTTGAAATGTGGGGTAAGATGGAAAGGTTTATGGAGAAACATCACCCTGACAAGGCTGTTGCAAGCCATATCGGCAACTTGTACAGTGACAGAGTCTTGGCCCATTTTAGGGAAGTTTTAAAGAGACGCCAGAAACAGAGCTCTCTGGACAGTTTTTTTGCGAGACAGGACTCCAGTGACTCTCAAGGTGGTCCTAGTGGCATTAAGAAACAGAGAAGAGAAGTAACCCCAGAAAAGCAATTGGTACCTGAGGTGTTGATGATGGCGGCGGCGGCGGCGGCAGCGGCAGCAACGGTATCCTACCAGCTCTTCTTTCTCAAAAAAAAACATCGCTCATCAAAACTTGTGATGGCCTAAGTGAAAGATCAACTATATGAACCCACGTAGACCACAACATGACCCAAGAATACTAAGAATGTAACCCAAATCTTGACAAAATTAGAAGATCTAAGGAAGACAGCCCTGCTAACCCAAACACTGCCTCCGCTGCCAGACAATCACTTAACCCAAGCTCCGAGAAAACAAGCCTTCTCCTCCATTGCTACACAGTATCTACTTCAGTGATACTATGAAAGGATATCGCAGAAGAAACAACATCAGTAATAAAAGAATAACAGCAAGGACCCTAGAACTCAACTTGTCTACCCAGCAGGACGCCAGTGTATCATCAACCCCCCTCACCACCGCCACCCAGAGAACAACAACAACAACAACAAACATGGCTGACTCTCCCTCCAACTCCACTCCCTTCAAAGGATTCACCCATGATAACTCAGGTATGATTATTCCTGACAATATCAAGGACTACATCGTTGCTCTAGAAAATGAAATCAAAGATATCAAAGCAACACTCGAGCGACGAGAATCCAAGATAACCAACCTCGAGAACAAGATCCAAAACCTTGAAGAGAAGATTACATCGGGAAGTGTTGACACAGAAAATACTCTAAAAGCAGCTATAGCCAGTCACACTGAGTAAATAACAACAATAAATATGAAGGTTGAAGAAGCAATCAAGGACTGGAATCAGAACATGCACACTCGACTAAATGAATACCTTGATTTCCAAGACGACAAAACTGAACAAGATAAGTTGTCTGATGCAGTTATAATTAACAGTCCACACATTCCTAGTGACATAACACAAGCACAGTGCAAAGAAACTGCTATCAGGATAATACAGAACCACGTACAAGTCATCGTGCAAAACAATGAAATCAAAGAAACACGTTTGTTAGGAAAACCAGGAAGTAAACACAGTATAATGATCCGACTTCATTCATACGATAAAAGAAAGGACCTAATTAAATCAGCAATTACAATGAAAAATGGAGTGTACATAAATGAGTGTCTAACAAAAAAACGTCAAAACCTTCTGTTCAGGCTGAGAAAACTTAAACAGGAAAACAAAATACATCAGTGTTTCACGCGAGATGGGAAAATACTAGTAAGGAAAACATCAACAGGACAACAATATACCATCTCAAACGAACATGATTTCTCTACCTTCCTTAGAAAAGCTGACATTTCTGTAACAGATTAGATAAGTGCCCTTAATACATATATACGTGTGGTGCATATAGTGTACGTTATTATTATATTGTGCATTATTATTTTTATTATTTTTCATCACTAGCTAATGCCAACTACCTCCAATACTCTATACTTCTTTCTTACTGCTATTAATTGTTCATAATTTTAAATTACAAGTCAAATCTTACTCCAAATTAATAATATTCATTATTCTTACCTGTCCATTTAATTTTGTTTATCACTACTTGTTTTTTAGTCACTTTTCATTGTGTATGCAATTAGTATATATTCCAATTACTTTTTTGCAAGTACCAAAACTATCTTTTGCTAGCTAGTACCAACTACCTCATTTTTTTTACTTTTTATTGTGCAATAAACTGCTCAATTATTTAATATTACAAATCAGATCTTACTCCTAAACCAATATTATTTCATAGTGACCATCTGTCCATTCAACTTTGTTTACCATTACTTAATTTTAGTCCCTCATATATTTTCTCCTTTATTTTAGCTTATATAACAACCCTAGTTTATATATTCACAATTGTTAAAATAATCAAGGTGCTATTCTCAGGTGCTAAAGTAGAATTAGTTCACAATTTTGCCATTACATTCCAAAGCTCATTTATTTGATTACCACTTTATAGTTCACCACAACATATATTAGTCCCTTTTATATTATAATTTTATACTATAATTCTAACTTTAAAGAATTACCTTTACAGTACTACCTACTATCATATTCCCAAGCTCCATTATTTGATCATCACTTTATTTGTATTAGTCCCTTTTATATTGTCTCCTTTATTTTAGCTTAAAAAAAAAAAGAATAAAAAAAACTACCTTAGCTCATTATTTTACATTTGTTAAATAGTTCAGGTGCTATTTTTTAGCTTAAGACTATTTACTTTGTTTTATACTTATTTCTAACTAGAGATTCACTACAAATCTTATGATTACAAGCATTGATCCTGATACCAACCTCTTATATAATGACTTAAATGAACCAAACAGTTACTGTAATTACTACACTGCAGAACAATCAAAGGCACTTCTCAGTGCCAATAACAACATAACTATCTTTAACTACAATATCAGATCTTTAAGCAAGCATTACGATGACCTCATAGCATTACTAAATTCCTTACATGCCAATATGTCATTCATTACACTAACTGAAACCTGGCTAAAGCCTGATACTACAGATGTCTATGCCATTCCTGGTTACACAGCCATACACAACTGTAGGCCAGACCAACAAGGGGGTGGCACAGCCATATACTACTCAGACCAACTAGAATGTATCACTAATACTTGCACAAGGGATGAACATGGGGAATATATAATAGCTAAATTCAAATCCAAATACCTACAAAAACCTCTCACATTGATAAACATCTACAGAGTTCCACAGTCAAACATTAGCCAATTTAGTCAAAACCTAGGAAGTATGATAACTGATGCACGCATGAACAAAGATCACTTACTACTCTCAGGTGACTTCAATATAAATCTCCTGCAAGACCAGGATCCACACGTTACTGAATTCACAAACACAATGAGTAACTGTATGTTGCTACCAACAGTAACAAAACCTACAAGAGTTACAGAGACTAGTGTTTCCCTACTTGACCACATCTGGACCAACACCATATCCCCTTTAAAATCAGGCATAATTACAGATAATACCACAGACCACTACCCTACTTTCCTCATAACAACTCTTGGTAAACTACCCCAAGACACTACTAAAGTCACCTTCAGACTTCACAATGAGGCAGCCATTAATAACTTCACAACAGCAGTAGCAAACATTGACTGGCACACTGAGCTAGAAATCTATACAGATATTGACGAATGTATTAATAATTTTCTAAAAAAGACCCAATACCTCTATAATAAGCACTGCCCTAAAAAAACTAAACAGATGACAGTTAAGAGACTGAACAGTCCCTGGCTAACACCCAGCATTCTCAAATCCATAAATAAAAAACACCAATATGAAAAACAGTACAGAATGGGTCACATAACCAGAGACCAAACAAAACGTTACTCGTCAATCCTAACCAGCCTGATAAGAAGGGCAAAAAAATTGTATTATGAGAACAGATTATCCAACTTACGAGGTGATATAAAAAAGACCTGGAAAACCCTATCAGAAATTCTGGGAACAAAAAAGATATCACGAAATAGCGAAATAAAATTAGCAAAATCAGATGAACCTCAACTCCCACCAACAGAAACAGCAAACAGACTCAATGATTTCTTCTCCACTATAGGACAAAACCTTGCCAATAAAATCCCAAGCTCAGATACCCCACCAAATGACTACCTCACCGGCAACTACCCAAACACACTGTTCCTAGCTCCGACTAACCCATACGAAGTCTCCCTTATTATCAACGCACTAAAAAACAAGGCAGGAGATTTAAATACCTTACCACCCTTTATATACAAAAAAATGTCACAAGTGCTATCACCAATCATTGCAACACTCTTTAACAAATCCATTGAATCCTCCACCTTCCCTACAGTACTCAAAATAGCAAGGGTCACCCCGATCCACAAAGGAGGAGACCAAACAGAGTTGAATAACTATAGGCCAATATCCAACTTACACCCTCTCTCAAAAATCTTCGAAAAATTAATTCATAAACGAATCTACTCCTACCTTATCTCCCAAAACATACTCAACCCCTGCCAATTTGGATTCAGGCCTAATAAAAATACTAATGATGCTATTGTACACATGCTAGAACATATATACACTGCAATAGAGAAAAAAGAAGTCCCACTGGGGATCTTCATTGACTTACGTAAAGCTTTTGATACAGTTGACCATGACTTGCTCCACGTAAAATTGTCACACTATGGTATAAGAGGGCACTCCCTCAACTACCTCAAGTCATACCTCAGCAACAGAAGCCAATATGTGTATGCAAATGGGGCAAACTCTTCTGCACAACCAATTACAGTTGGTGTCCCACAGGGAAGTGTCCTTGGCCCTCTTCTCTTTCTCCTATACATAAATGACCTACCAAATGCTTCGCAATTACTCAAACCCACACTATTTGCAGATGACACTACATACGTCTTCTCCCACCCGAGCCCAGTCACGCTAGCCAATACTGTAAATACCGAATTACAGAAAATATCTACCTGGATGAGGACTAACAAACTTACACTAAACATTGACAAAACCTACTTCATTCAGTTTGGTAACAGAGCTACAGATGTCCCTCTTAACATAATGATAAACGGATCACCTATCACAAAGCTAACAGAGGGAAAATTCTTAGGAATCCACCTTGATAATAGACTCAAATTTCATACACATATACAACAAATTTCTAACAAAATTTCCAAGACTGTAGGCATACTATCAAAGATACGGTACTATGCTCCACAGTCAGCCCTCCTGGCCCTATATCACTCACTTATTTACCCCCTATCTCACCTATGGAATTTGTGCATGGGGCTCAACAACAATTAACCATCTCAGACCACTAATTACCCAACAAAAGGCTGCAGTTAGAATGATAACAAATTCTCACTACAGGCAGCACACTCCACCAATATTCAATACACTAAACCTACTCACCATACAAAACATCCATACTTATTACTGCACCTATTACATACATAGAACACTTAACTCTGATATTAACCCTCCCCTCAAACATCTCCTTGCCAACCTCAACAGAACACATGACCATAACACAAGGCACAGATCACTCTTTGATGTTCCTCGTGTCCATCTCACACTACGCAAAAACTCAATGCACATAAAAGGCCCTAAAATCTGGAATTCATTACCTGTAAATATAAAAGAAACACTACCTGTTTATAAATTCAAGTCTCTTCTCAAAGATCACTTACTCACCCAAAACCAAATAAATACTGAATAACTCAACCTTATAAATTGTATATCTTAAATGTTTCTCACAATTATATCACATAAATGTTAAACCTAAAACCCAATCTAACTTTACTATTTTTTTAAATAAACTACCTAACAGAATTCTCCATACGACTGAATGTACAATAATACATGCAACCATATGACCTGTCTTTGTAATACTCACTTGTACTTTATAGTAATCTGTTTACATTAATGTTTTATCACTGATTTCATCATTGCTTAGTTAATCTTAAGTTAATTTTAAGCCAGCCCGTAATGCTATGCATAGTATAAGTGGCTTTGGCATGCTGCTCTTATCTGTATTTTTTTTTGTACCTCTGTATGTGTGCACAAATTGTAATAAATAAATAAAAAAAGGGGATTGCCCTTCCAAACAGTAAATCATCCAATCTGTCTCCTTCTCCAGTCTTCCATACACAAAGAAGAATCGCCAATAAAGGTAAGTGTTATTCTGTTAATGTTTAATTCATCATGTGCCACTGTATTGTTTATGTACTACATCTATATTTCATGTAAAAAAATTTTTTGTTTTAATACTTCTGGGTGTCAGGAACGGATTAATTGAATTTATATTATTTCTTATGGGGAAAATTGATTCGTAAATCGTCCATTTCGATAATAGCCCCACTTCCAGGAACGGATTATGGACGATAATTGAGGGACCACTGCATCTCGGAAACTGTGGAGTCAGTAGCTAGCTTGCGTCGCCACTCACTCAGTCTTGGCTGGTGTCTCATGCCACCAACACCTATTGACCATATGGTACACGGTATCATATGTTACAGGGTACCATATGGCATATTGTACTATATGGTCTAGGGTACCATGCAGTACAGGATAACATATGGTGCAGGGTAACATATGGTGCAGGGTACCATATAGCACAGGGTACCATATGGTACAGGGTACCATACAGTACAGGACACCATATGGTACAGATACAGGGATAACTGTGGAAATAGGTCACACTGACTTTTTTGGGTTATCCTAGAATTTTATATGTATGCTGTTATGTATGATAATCTATGTAATTCTATTTATGTACACCTGAATAAACTTACTCAAGTGCATGTGGCATCATAAGTAAGTTTATTTAGGTTTACACAAATAAAGTTACATAGAATATCATACTTAGCAGCATATGTTTGGAGAACCTAGGATAACCCAAAAAAGTCAGACTTATTTCCATTAGGGTACCTGTACCCTGTACCATATGGTATAATGTACCATATGGTACAATGTACTATATGGTACATTGTACTATATGATACCATTGTATGACATGGCACCATTGTACCATATGGTACCATTGTACCATATGGCACAATGGTACCATATGGTTCAAAACCATATACAGGAGGGCCCCACTTATACGGCGGGTTAGGTTCCAGGCTACCGCCATAAAGCGGAAACCGCCGTAAAGTGGAACACCCTTTTTTTCCACTTACAAATGCATACAAACACTAGATAACAAGTTTACACTAACATATATTATGTTAGCAATAGAACCAGGCATCAAAAAACAAAAAAAAAGTACAATACACACATAGTGCACTCATTACTTACCTTAAAATATTTATAGTCTTAATCTAGGGTGAGACAAGTAGTATTTATTGTAAGAAATCAAGTGTGGTATGTATGGTAGTCAGCCAGGCTACCATACCAGGCCACCCCACCCACACATACTATTCTATGATATTTAAGCATCCCAGAGCGATAAAATGTATATACAGTTCACTCATTACTTACCTTAAAATATAGGGTGAGATGAGTAGTATTTATTGTACAAAATCAAGTGTGGTATGTATGGTAGTCAGCCGGGCTACCATACCAGAGAGAAAGAATGAGTGCATGAGAGAGGACAGGCGCAGAGTTATGTAAACAAACCAGGCGAAGGTAAGTTTTGTAAACAAACAGTGTACACGTCTGGTTTGTGTACAAGTTACATTGTGTACAGGTTGTCTCTACATTGATACTGTAGAATAAATAAAGAAGAACACTCCTATTCTCATGTAACATCATTTTGAGAAGAAATGATGCTCTGAGTGAAGGCAATGGAAGTAAGTCACTCTGACTTTTTTGGGTTATCCTAGGTTCTCTACACATATGTTGTTATGTATTTATGTTATGTATCGTGTTTATTATATAATTTTGAAAAAAATATCATGGATGGATTAATGAAAATGTGTATATTAACGTAATATACAACATTTAATGATACACCGAGCTCAGACAGCGTAAACAAACAAACTGAACAGGTTGTGGACGATCACTCGGTCAGGCGAAATAGACGGTATTAATACGTGTCCAGTTTTAGTTCATTCATGTACATTTGTAAGAGTTTGTGAAACTTTTACCTTATAATATTTTTATTATTATTATAATAATTAAATCACGAAACAAATACTCTTACACTGTGTACAAGTTAGTACAGAATTATAGCTATAAAGTGAAGGCATACGAAAGGAATATTTTTCTACAGTTATCCCTAGTAACAGGTGACGGGCTAGAGAAAACATAATTCTTCCGACACTTCTACAAACCGTTTGGTAAACATCTCATACATATTTGTATAAATTTTTATACTGTGGGTGCATGTATCATGTTTGTGTGTTACATAATGTGTTTCTTATATAATTTTGAAAAAAAATCATAGATAGATTAAGGGAAATGTCTATATTAACGTAATATGCGACATTAATGCGCCCAAGAGATTATTATTATTATTATTATTATTATTATTATTGCATCTAGAGTAGAGAGACTTAGTGATTTTAATGTGAACCTACATGCCAGCACAGTGTGTAAGTTTATTTAGGTACAGGTGGTGTACACAAGTTTAATTATCAAGTACAATACATATAAAATATACAATAACTTTAAAACACTTGAAATTTTGGAAAGTTTCCAGACATAATAAGGAGATGTGCTCAGGGAGAATGTAAACAAACTCGGTGGGCCGCTGTGACCGTATTAGAAAGACAGGTGGGGGGAGCCGTATAGCGAGTTTTGGTCATAATTTGAAATGTCCGTATTAGCGGAACGCCGTAAAGCGAAACGCCGTAAAGCGGGGCCCTGCTGTACAGTAATTCGTCTTCAGCTCCACTTCCATCAGTCTTAGAACTGTAAGTTGTGAAGAGGAGAGTCAGAATTCACCCAGAGAGTGAGTGGGGAGTGAGAGCTTCCTTGCCACCAGGCACGATGAACAAAGCTACTTTGCCGGCGTTCCCACAATGCCTGTGGAGAAATTTTCTCCAGGAGGGGGGTATTAGCCCCCTTCACCCCCTTTCAGCCCTTTCAGCCCTGAGGGGCCCAGCCCTCTCAGAAGGGGCAAATATCTTGTTTACTGCTACAGCGAGTAATTGATCCCAGATGCAGTACGAGTATGCGACGTCGTCAAGCGACCGCCGCTCCTTGCAGTCCAGTGTTGCAGAGTGTATTTTAATAAGAGACAGTACATCTCTTACCTTAGCAGGACAATTAAGGAAAATCCTACTCCCACTTTATTACCATGGTAAAGATAGTGGACATTGTTGTCTATGCTTAAGACAGCAAGAATCAAACATTCTGCTTTGCTTCATCGAGGAAGTGGCAAGGAAGCAAAGGTACTAGGTCAGCTTTTCCTTTGTGCTGGGGGCAGTGATGGCGTGGGGCGTTGTGGCGTCTTCAGATTACTTTTGACTCTACTGAGAGTGACACTGATGCCAGGATAACCAACAAAGAATGATCTGTGCATTAGTGTGAACAAAGTATCTCATAAAACAATAAACACTTAAGAGAAGTGTGATCAGCTTCTTTAGTGATAAGATTGTGAACAATAAAGACAAATCTTGTGGAACATAGTGTACCAGTGTGCGTATTCCTAGACTATGGAAGACGTGGACATCCAAGGACACTTCAGCTTCTGTCAAGTCACCGATATCTGTCGAAGGTGTGAAGAACACCATAGCTCACACTACAAGAGCAAGGTAGATTACGAATTTCTTGTAGTACAGGGGACTGTGCAGTTCTTGAGTCGCAAGGAGTTTGTAATCAACCTATAGTCGGCAGTTAGGTGCGGACTTTTGAGTCCACACAAGTAAGTTTGTCAGCCATCAGTGAATGAAATATGCTGACCTAACACCCCCTAGGGGTAATTTATAATCTTACAAATTATAACTCATTACAGCCCGTTGAGAGATGATCATGACAACAATACAAAACCTCGTCTGCAGGGGCGGCTGTGTAGACGATTTGCTGTCTTTTATCAGCTAAGTGTTCCCTATATTTAAATTTAAAATTAAGCTTAACTGGTAATCCCATTTTTCAACATTTTGGTCATGCTCGAACCGGATAAAGGCCATGCTGTGGTCCAAATATGTTGTACTACAGTGTACAAATAACTTACGAGCCAAGGTCCTTCGAAAAAAGCTGTAAAACTAGTGTTTTACAATTTAAATCAGTATAAATGAGTCCCTCCAGACTCAATCACAGAGAATGGGCAGCCAAAAGAAAACGGGTGCTCACCCAGCGTTCACCCAAAGAAAACGGGAGCTGGGTGACTCACCCAACAAGAAAACGGGGGATGGCACCCGGCATCCACTGCTCCAAGCTCGAAGAAGCGCTGACTAAGACAACAACCCAAGTGATGTTCGGTTTGTCTGAGTGTATATACATATAGTGTTTATAATGTTTATAAACAGAAATTAAGAGACAAGATTGTGTTTAAAGTTTGTTTCTTATAGATATACCTAATATATTAAAGAAACTATATATAAAAGTGTAAGCTTTCAAATATATATTAACAGTGACATTTATATATGTGTAAGTAATATTCACATGTGATTTACAGTTATACAGTGGCATTTATAGTGTATAGTGAATGAAGTGTATAACATCGTTATTAACGATTAATCATCGTGGTCAGGCTGACACAGCAAACTCAAGCCATATACACCAGCCATATGTACTCTGTACCCTTCATGGTCATTGACCCTGAAGTTAAGCTTAGTGGGTCAGTAGTGTCTGACTCGATTATTGCTGACTTAAGCATAACAAAAACTCAGCTGTTTATAGCAGTACAGTGTTTTGTAAACACTCTAAGTGTGGTGCTAGAATTTTCAGTATACAGTGGACCCCCGCATAGCGATATTAATCCGTGCAAGAGAGCTCATTGTTATGCGAAATTATCTTTATGCGAATGAATTTTCCCCATAAGAAATAATGGAAATCAAATTAATCCGTGCAAGACACCCCAAAGTATGAAAAAAAAAAAATTTTACCACATCAAATATTAATTTTAATACACACAAACTGAAAAAGGCATGCACAATTACATGACACTTACTTTTATTGAAGATCTGGTGATGATTGATGGGATGGGAGGAGGAGAGAGTGTTAGTGTTTAGAAGGGGCATCCTCTTCCATTAAGACTTGAGGTGTCAAGTCCTTTTCTGGGGTTTCTTCCCTTCTTCTTTTAATGCCACTAGGACCAGCTTCAGAGCCACTGGAGTTCTGTCGCACAACATATCTGTCCATAGTGGCCTGTACCTCTCGTTCCTTTATGACTTCCCTAAAGTGTTTCACAACATTCTCAGTGTAATAGTCACCAGCACGGCTTGCAATAGCTGTGTGAGGGTGATTTTCATCCATGAAGGTTTGCACTTCAAGCCACTTTGCACAGATTTCCTTAATCTTTGTAGTAGGCAATTTCTTCAATTTCTCTCTCCCCTCCTTCGAACCAGTTTCCTCAGGTCTGGCCTCTTGCTGTTGAAGTTGATCTATCAGCTCATCATTGGTTAGTTCTTCAATGTCCTCCTCCACCAACTCTTCCACATCATCCCCACTAACCTCCAACCCCAAGGACTTTCCCAATGCCATAATGGATTCCTCAACTGGCATAATCCTCTCAGGGTTAGCCTCAAACCCTTCAAATTCCCTTTTGTCTACACATTCTGGCCACAGTTTCTTCCAAGCAGAGTTCAAGGTCCTCTTAGTCACTCCCTCCCAAGCCTTACCTATAAGGTTTACACAATTGAGGATATTAAAGTGATCTCTCCAAAAGTCTCTTAGAGTCAGTTGAGTTTCTGAGGTCACTACAAAGCACCTTTCAAACAGAGCTTTTGTGTACAGTTTTTTGAAGTTTGCAATAACCTGCTGGTCCATGGGCTGCAGGAGAGGAGTGGTATTAGGAGGCAAAAACTTCACCTTAATGAATTTCATGTCCCCATAAAGTCGCTCTGCCACATCTGTAGGATGACCAGGGGCATTGTCTAACACCAGGAGGCACTTAAGTTCTAATTTCTTTTCAGTTAGGTAATCTTTCACATTGGGGGCAAATGCATGGTGTAACCAGTCATAGAAAAAGTCCCTAGTGACCCATGCCTTACTGTTTGCCCTCCACAGCACACACAAATTTTCCTTGAGGACATTCTTTTGCCTGAACGGTCTGGGAGTTTCAGAGTGATACACTAATAAAGGCTTCACTTTGCAATCACCACTAGCATTGGAACACATCAACAGAGTAAGCTTATGTCCTGGGAGTGCCTTTTCCTCCTGAGTAATGTAAGTCCTGCTTGGCATTTTCTTCCAAAACAGGCCTGTTTCATCACAATTAAACACTTGTTCAGGTTTCAGTCCTTCAGTTTCTATGTACTCCTTGAATTCCTGCACATATTTTTCAGCTGCTTTGTGGTCCAAACTGGCAGCCTCACCATGCCTTATCACACTATGTATGCCACTATGCCTCTTAAATCTCTCAAACCAACCTTTGCTGGCCTTAAATTCACTCACATCATCACTAGTTGCAGGCATTTTTTTTAATTAAATCCTGATACAACTTCCTAGCCTTTTCACTTATGATCACTTGAGAGATGCTATCTCCTGCTATCTGTTTCTCATTAATCCACACCAATAAGAGTCTCTCAACATCTTCCATCACTTGCGATCTCTGTTTCGAAAACACAGTTAAACCTTTGGCAAGAACAGCTTCCTTGATTGCCTTTTTGTTGCCCACAATAGTAGCGATGGTTGATTGGGGTTTACTATACAACCTGGCCAGCTTGGAGACACGTACTCCACTTTCATACTTATCAATGATCTCTTTCTTCATCTCTATAGTAATTCTCACCCTTATTGCTGTAGGGTTGGCACTAGAAGCTTTCTTGGGGCCCATGGTCACTTATTTTGCAGATAAAATCACCAGAAACACTGTAATAATATGAAATGTTCCGAATGTATGCTTGGATGTTACCGCGGAGGCTGACTGGTAAACAATGCCACCGGCGGAACATGTGAGGCTGGCTAAGGGCGCACATTAGACGCGTCTCGGACGAACAGCGTTGAGCAGGTTTTTTAGCGGTATGCGAGGCAAAATCTTGGCGATAAAAATGTAGCGGTATGCGGATTTAACGTTATGTGATGCCAACGGTATGCGGGGGTCCACTGTACCATTAAAATGGCTTGATTGAAAACTCAGTTTCAGTCTTTACAGACTAAGATTACACAATTAGAAAATCTAATTTCAGTCTGTATAGGATTAACTCAAGATACATAGATTTTGATGATCTTGAGGTTAAATTTGAATTACTTACACAACGTCTGGAAATAATTAATTCAGACTATACACATTATGAAAAGAATTTTCTTGAATCAGATCCATCTGAGGATGAAATTAAAAATGTTTTGGATACTTTTAGTAATCAACAATTAAGGTGGACAGGAGTACAGGCTATCTGCTGCAAAACTGTCACAGAGACCTACTGTAACTAGTGGTCAAACACCTGTTACACCTGTAACAACAACAAGTGTCCCATTACCAAGCTTACCTACCTTGTCATTACCTATTTTCCAAGGTTATAATTATGAAGAATTCATTAGTGGTTTTCAATCCATAGTAAATTCACGAACTGACATAGATGAGATTGCTAAGTTCAATTATCTTAAATGCCTTGTGAAGGGAGAACCCTATGAACTGATTAAGTCATTTCCGGTGGTTAAAGGCAATTATCAAATAGCCTTACGTGTCTTAGCAGACAATTACTTTGATGCTGACAAGGCCAGAGTTAGACATGCAGTCTTAATATCAAGCTTGAAGCCACCCAAACATTGTTTTTCAGACTTACAGGCATTTAGAATCACATTAGACAATAGTCTCAGATCTCTAGATGCTAAATATGACCTAAGGCATGTGATTGGTTTATCAGTGGTATTGTACAAGATAAGTTGTCACCACAAACTATTGAACGATTAAATATTATGTTCAATAAACGCTATTTCACTTGTGAAGAAATTAGCAATGGTTTACAAACAATAGTTTCATGCATGCAAGCAATGAGACAAGATGAAAAATCCACAAATCCCGTGGATAATAAACCTTCAACTCAGTATAAAAAGAGTATACCTACTCCCACTAAACCACATAGTGGGAAATCCCATATAGGCATTTATCAAGCTGTGAATACAACAGACAGTAAACGAACTGTCACACATAAACGTACTCCAAAATGTGTACTTTGTGATGGAACACATTGGGCACAGTATTGTAGTCAATACACATCAATGGAGGCACGTAAACAACGTGTTCATCAGCTGAAAAGGTGCATCAAGTGTTTAGGTGAACACAAGGGAGGAAAATGCTCACTGAAGAAGTGTTTTAAATGCAAGGGTATGCATAATACAGCATTATGCCCAAATACTTTTGCTGAACAACAGCAGACTTCCACAGAATCAGGAAGTCAACAAGCAACAGCATTAAATGTGAGAGATAAGTTTAAAACAACTGCTCTCCCGACAGCTCGAGTTGAGTTATCTAATAAATTACACAAAACCAATGTGCTAACACTATTTGATCAAGGCTCACAAAGGTCCTTCATAAGAAGAACAGTGTTGCAGAAATTGAATAAACAACCCTATGCCAAAGTACAGTTAGATATAGCTGGCTTTTTCCACAATTCTGGTAAACTGACATATGGCCTAGCCAGAATCACTGTTGGTCTAGGAAACAGGAAAAAGACAGTAGAAGCTGTGGTAGTAGATGATTTGCCTAAGTCTGTGCAGTTCCAGGGATTAAAAGAAACAGTTGCAGCACTGAAAGCAGCTAAGGTCAAGTTAGCCTGTCCTGACATACAGACGGACACTTTAGTCCAATTAATTTAATCATTGGAAGTGATTATTATCACTGTTTTGTGCAAAATATTGTAAGTAAACATGATGTTCACTTGCTGAAAACAGCAGGAGGCCACATGACATGTGGTCCCATTCCCTCTCAAAGTGGGAAAGAAGCTGATATTGATTCAGTGGAAAATGTACTAGTTACGAGAATAACGGCTGATCATGTACCACAGCAAAAATTATCATTACTGGAAGAAATGAATGAACCAGTTGATTAGTTGTGGGATTTAGATGCAATAGGTATTGATGTAAATAAACCAAATCCACAAGAGTCTCAGACTTATAACCAATATTTGGACACTGTCAAATATAAAGATGGACAGTATTGGGTTAGGTTACCATGGAAATTAAATCCACCACATCTGCCTAGCAATTATCGCATGGCTTTCAGACAAATGAAAGCACAAATACATGAGCTCAGGAAGAATCCAGAGCTACTGACTGTCTATGATAATATCATACAAGAACAGTTGGACAATAAATTCATTGAGGAAATAGTCGAAGATAAGTTTAAGACAGAAGCTCATTATCTCCCGCACCATGGAGTCAGAAAAGATTCTGAAACCACTCCACTACGTGTTGTATATAATTGCAGTGCACGTGCAAATAAAGATGTAGCAAGTCTTAATGACTGTCTGATGACCGGACCCTCACTAACCGAGAAGCTTGGAGACGTGCTTATGAAATTTCGCACAAACCCATATGCCTACATGGCTGATATTTCCAAAGCTTTCTTAAGAGTAGGACTACAAGAAATAGATAGAGATTATACTCGATACTTGTGGCCTGAAAATCCACATTATCCTCAAAGTCTTGTGAAAACTTATTGTTTCAAATCAGTATTATTTGGTGCAACATCCTCTCCATTCTTACTAGAAGCTACTCTAAATACACATTTGAAGAAATCTGAAAGTCCCTTCAAAGAAATCTTAAAGAAAAGTTTCTATGTGGACAATCTTCAAGGTAGTGTGAATAAAGAGGAGGATTTGAAATCCTTATACAGAGAAGCTAACAAGGAGATGAAAGAAGCAAATATGCCTCTAAGGATGTGGAATACAAATTCAAAGCAATTAAGGGAACTTATCAAGGAAGATTTCCCTGAAGCTGAAATTCCTGATTACAACAATATGCTGGGACTTAATTGGAACACACAGGAAGATACTTTGAGTCTCAAAAAGATAAACAATAAATCATGCAGTACACTCACTAAACGTAGTTTACTGTCAGAGGTATCACAATGTTTTGATCCTCTAGGACTCATCTCACCAAGATGCAAGATGCATGGAAGCACAAAATTGGATGGGATGAGAACTTGCCTCTAGAAATGAGTCAAGCATGGGATGAAATATCCAAGGAGTTTAAACAACTTCATCAAATTAAATTTCCCAGGCAAATAGGTCAAGAGGGAAACACGTACACATTACACGTGTTCTGTGATGCGTCAACCAGAGGTTATGGCGCTGTAGCTTACATGAGTAATGTTGAAGGAAGTACACTAATTACTTCAAAGGCCAGGGTAGCACCCTTGAAGGTCAGAACAGGACCACAATTGGAACTGACAGCACTCTATGTAGGTACAAAATTAGCTGTCTATCTCAACAGAGTACTTGATCATCTCACTATTGAAAAAACCGTGATCTGGAGTGATAATGAAGCAGTTCTCCAGTGGTTAAGAAATAATAAGAGTAAGTTGGTCAATGTACAAAACAGAGTAGCAGAAATAAAAGAGATGCAGAGAGATTATCTCTTTCTCCACGTCTCTACCCAAGAGAATCCAGCTGACATGTTGTCACGTGGTGTCCCACTCAAGAAATTTGTGGATAATAAATTATGTCTCCACGGACCGAACTGGCTCTCTAATGAAAATAACTGGCCTCAGCAAAAAGCTCACATTATGCCAGAAGAAACAGTTTGCTTGAACACAGCAGAAATAAGTTGTGTAAATACTGCAGACACAACAGAAAGAGTCATTGATGGATCTAAATACTCATCTTTGGGTAAACTCTTAAGAGTTACAGCTCTTGTCTTTAAATTCATTAAAGGAATAAAACCTGATTATGAATGTCTTGAACCCATTAAATACTGGGTGAAACTAATACAGAAAGATGTTTTCTCTACAGAATATAAAATTCTGGAAACACAAGATAAATCCCCAAAGAAACCTGTCATGATTAACTCTTTAGGACTTTATCTCGACTCAGAAAAGATTATAAGATGTCGAGGAAGAATTCATAATTCTTCACTACCTAAAGAAGCCATACATCCAATATTGATCCCCAAGAATTATTGGCTAACAAAACTGATTGTGCAAAACGCCCACAGTAACGTGTTACATGGTGGGGTAGCTGACACACTTTGTCATATACGACAATCCTACTGGATACCTCAAGGTCGACAAAGTGTGAAAAAACAAATAAGGGACTGTATTACTTGTCGTCACTACGATATGCGAGTATGTCTGTATCCAGGTCCACCTCCATATCCCTCTGAAAGAGTTTGTCATATCACTCCATTTGAGGTGACAGGTGTAGATTACACTGGACCAATAATTTTAACCAAAACAGTTGACAAAGTTCCCATCAAGGTGTACATCTGTTTGTTCACTTGTGCTACAACTAGAGCAGTACATCTAGAAGTAGCCACTGACATGTCTGCTGAAACCTTTATCAAATTATTCAGAAGGTTTGCAGCCAGAAGGGCATGTCCCAGACTGATGATTTCAGATAATGCAACGAACTTTGTTGCTGGTGCTGCTTATATAAGCAAGATCTTTGATCAACCAGAAGTACAACAGATGCTGAATCAACGCAGTTGTCGCTGGAGATACATTCCTCCTAAATCTCCATGGCACGGCGGATTTTATGAAAGAATGATCGGCATTGTAAAACGCTGTTTAAGGAAGACTCTTCATCGTCAGAGAATTGACTTAGAAGAATTCCGTACAGTTGTGACTGAAATAGAAAATTAGAGTCAACAACAGACCTCTAACTTAGGTTACCGATGATCTGGACAATTTAGAAGTGTTAAATCCATCTCATTTACTCCATGGCAGAAGGCTCGAACCTGTTCCTCCCATGAATGATAAAGAAATCATAGAGGATCCTACTTATTTCGAACCTGAGCAACTCAGACGTAAATTCAAACACCTTAATAAAGTGATTGAACGTTGGGAGAAAATTTGGTGAGAAGACTATCTCACCTCATTGAGAGAACACTTCTATGGAGCTGGTGTTCCTGAAAATCATAAGTCCTTAAGACCTGGTGACATAGTGATTATTGACAATGATGGTCCGAGGTCCCAATGGCCACTTGGAAAAATTGTGACCATATATCCTGAACCAAATGGAATCATCAGGACAGTTGATGTTTTACGCAAAGGTGTAGTGAATAAGCGGACAATAAATAAACTAGTACCGTTAGAATTACAGTGTTGAAAACAAAATTAGTGATTCTCCAGAAACCACACAGACTGAAGCTGTTCAGAAAAGACAAGCAGCAGTGGTGGCGAGTGAGAAAATCAAATTAATGTTAAGTGATGAATAGTTCACCTGCAGCGAACCTCTGCCGCCCCCCAGTGCAGAGAAATTTTCTCCAGGAGGGAGGTATTAGCCCCCTTCACCCCCTTTCAGCCCTTTCAGCCCTGAGGGGCCCAGCCCTCTCAGAAGGGGCAAATATCTTGTTTACTGCTACAGCGAGTAATTGATCCCAGATGCAGTACGAGTATGCGACGTCGTCAAGCGACCGCCACTCCTTGCAGTCCAGTGTTGCAGAGTGTATTTTAATAAGAGACAGTACATCTCTTACCTTAGCAGGACAATTAAGGAAAATCCTACTCCCACTTTATTACCATGGTAAAGATAGTGGACATTGTTGTCTATGCTTAAGACAGCAAGAATCAAACATTCTGCATTGCTTCATCGAGGAAGTGGCAAGGAAGCAAAGGTACTAGGTCAGCTTTTCCTTTGTGCTGGGGACAGTGATGGCGTGGGGCATTGTGGCGTCTTCACATTACGTTTGACTCTACTGAGAGTGGCACTGATGCCAGGGTAACCAACAAAGAACGATCTGTGCATAGTGTGAACAAGTGTCTCATAAAACACAATAAACACTTAAGAGAAGTGTGATCAGCTTCTTTAGTGATAAGATTGTGAACAATAAAGACAAATCTTGTGGAACATAGTGTACCAGTGTGCGTATTCCTAGACTATGGAAGACGTGGACATCCAAGGACACTTCAGCTTCCATCAAGTCACCGATATCTGTCGAAGGTGTGAAGAACACCATAGCTCACGCTACAAGAGCAAGGTAGGTTACGAATTTCTTGTAGTACGGGGGACTGCGCAGTTCTTGAGTCGCAAGGAGTTTGTAATCAACCTATAGTCAGCAGTTAGGTGCAGACTTTTGAGTCCACACAAGTAAGTTTGTCAGCCATCAGTGAATGAAATATGCTGACCTAACACCCCCTAGGGGTAATTTATAATCTTACAAATTATAACTCATTACAGCCCGTTGAGAGATGATCATGACAACAATTCAAGACCTCGTCTGCAGGGGCGGCTGTGTAGACGATTTGCTGTCTTTTATCAGCTAAGTGTTCCCTATATTTAAATTTAAAATTAAGCTTAACTGGTAATCCCATTTCTCAACAATGCCATGCGGGTGTCCAGATTTTTTCTATAGTGTGCACACTGACCACTCAGACCCATTCTCTCAGATGTACGCCTACCAGCCTTCTCGCGCTATATTTGACACCGCTAGAATTTTAGCATAGATCTACAGTGTGGACCCTGAACATAAAGCCGTAGATCTACGGGACAGACCCTGAAAGAGTTAAATTAATTGAAATGCAAATTAATCCATTCCAGTGGAATTCTGTACTTCAATAATTTCACTAATATCAATTCTACAGCTTATTTATCTATCTCACTTCATTTAATATGACATAATAAACAATATAAATAACATAGAAACCTGATATAAATTCTAAAATGAATAAAATATATCATTCATGTAGTGGTATGGGCAGTGTCGGCGGAGGACGAAAGTTTGTCAGGAGACCGGACAAAATACTTCTTGAGTAATTTTGCTAATATCATCTATACAGCTTATTTACCTATCACAGTTCATCTAATATGACATAACAAACAATATAAATAACATAGAAACCTGATACATACTCTAGAATGAATAAAATATTTCATTATATACGTGCGGTAGGAGCAGCAGTCGTCGAGTGTTTGCCTGGAGACAGGACAAAATACTTCTTGAATATTTCGCTATCATCACTCTTTAACATAGAAACCTAGAATGAATGAAATACAGTGGACCCTCGCCTAACGAACGCATCGCATAACGTTAAATCCAACTAGCGTTACATTTTAACACAAAAATTTTGCCTCGGCTAGCGCTAAAAAACTCGCCCAACGCGATTCGCTCCATTTGAGACGCGTCCATGTGTGGCCTGAGCGCGCCTCACTTGCCCCGTGGGTACCAGTGTTTACAAGCCAGCCACCGCGGTCGCATCCAAACATACAATCGGAACATTTCATATTATCACAGCGTTTTTAGTGATTGCACCTGCAAAATAAGTCACCATGGGCCCCAAGAAAGCTTCTAGTGCCAACCCTATAGCAAAAGGGGTGAGAATTACTATGGATATGAAGAAAGAGATCATTGCTAAGTATGAAAGTGGAGTGCGTGTCTCCGAGCTGGCCAGGTTGTACACAAAACCCCAATCAACCATCGCTACTATTGTGGCCAAGAAAACGGCAATCAAGGAAGCTGTTCTTGCCAAAGGTGCAACTATGTTTTCGAAACAGAGATCGCAAGTGATAGAAGATGTTGAGAGACTGTTATTGGTGTGGATAAACGAAAAACAGATAGCAGGAGATAGCATCTCTCAAGCGATCATATGTGAAAAGGCTAGGAAGTTGCATGAAGATTTAATTGGAAAAATGCCTGCAACTAGTGGTGATGCAAGTGAATTTAAGGCCAGCAAAGGTTGGTTTGAGAGATTTAAGAATTGCAGTGGAATACATAGTGTGATAAGGCATGGTGAGGCTGCCAGTTTGGACCAAAAAAACATCTGAAAAATATGTGAAGGAATTCAAGGAGTACATAGACAGTGAAAAACTGAAACCTGAACAAGTGTTTAATTGTGACAAAACAGGCCTGTTTTGGAAGAAAATGCCAAGCAGGACCTACATTAGGAGGAAAACGCACTCCCAGGACATAAGCCTATGAAAGACAGGCTTACTCTGTTGATGTGTGCTAATGCTAATGGTGATTGCAAAGTGAAGCCTTTATTGGTGTATCACTCTGAAACTCCCAGAGTGTTCATAAAAAACAAAGTTCTCAAGGCTAATTTGTGTGTGCTGTGGAGGGCAAACAGTAAGGCATGGGTCACTAGGGACTTTTTGATGACTGGTTACACCATGCATTTGCCTCCACTGTGAAAAATTATTATTATTATTTATTATCACACTGGCCAATTCCCACCAAGGCAGGGTGGCCCGAAAAAGAAAAACTTTCACCATCATTCACTCCATCACTGTCTTGCCAGAAGGGTGCTTTACACTACAGTTTTTAAACTGCAACATTAACACCCCTCCTTCAGAGTGTAGGCACTGTACTTCCCATCTCCAGGACTCAAGTCCGGCCTGCCGGTTTCCCTGAACACCTTCATAAATGTTACTTTGCTCACACTCCAACAGCACGTCAAGTATTAAAAACCATTTGTCTCCATTCACTCCCATCAAACATGCTCACACATGCCTGCTGGAAGTCCAAGCCCCTCGCACACAAAACCTCCTTTACCCCCTCCCTCCAACCTTTCCTAGGCCGACCCCTACCCTGCATTCCTTCCACTACAGACTGATACACTCTTGAAGTCATTCTGTTTCACTCCATTCTCTCTACATGTCCGAACCACCTCAACAACCCTTCCTCAGCCCTCTGGACAACAGTTTTGGTAATCCCACACCTCCTCCTAACTTCCAAACTACGAATTCTCTGCATTATATTCACACCACACATTGCCCTCAGACATGACATCTCCACTGCCTCCAGCCTTCTCCTCGCTGCAACATTCATCACCCATGCTTCACACCCATATAAGAGCATTGGTAAAACTATACTCTCATACATTCCCCTCTTTGCCTCCAAGGACAAAGTTCTTTGTCTCCACAGACTCCTAAGTGCACCACTCACCCTTTTCCCCTCATCAATTCTATGATTCACCTCATCTTTCATAGACCCATCCGCTGACACGTCCACTCCCAAATATCTGAATACATTCACCTCCTCCATACTTTCTCTCTGTGAAAAATTACCTAATGGAAAAGAAAATGGACCTTAAGTGCCTCCTGGTATTAGACATTGCTCCTGGTCATCCTTCAGACTTGGCAGAGCAACTTTCTGGGGACATGAGCTTCATTAAGGTCAAGTTTTTGCCTCCTAATACCACTACTCGCCTGCAGCCCATGGACCAGCAGGTCATTGCAAACTTCAAAAAACTACACAAAAGCTATGTTTGAAAGGTGCTTTGTAGTGACCTCAGAAACTCAATTGACTAAGAGAATTTTGGAGAGATCACTTTAGCATCCTCAATTGTGTAAACATTATAGGTAAGGCTTGAGAGGAAGTGACTAAGAGGACCTTGAACTCTGCTTGGAAGAAACTGGGGCCAGAATGTGTAGACAAAAGGGATTTTCAAGGGTTTGAGGCTAACCCTCAGAATCCTATGCCAGTTGAGGAATCCATTGTGGCATTGGGGAAGTCCTTGGGGTTGGAGGTTAGTGAGGAGGATGTGGAAGAGTTGGTGGAGGACAATGAAGAACTAACCACTGATGAGCTGCAAGATCATCTTCAACAGCAAGAGGCCAGACCTGAGGAAACTTCTCCGGAGGAGGGGATAGAGAAATTGAGGAAGTTGCCTACTTCAAAGATTAAGGAAATGTGTGCAATGTGGCTTAAAGTGCAAACCTTTTTTGATGAAAATCACCCTCACACAGCTATTGCAAGCCGTGCTGGTGACTATTACACTGACAATGTTGTGAAACACTTTAGGAATGTCATAAATGAACGGGAGGTACAGGCCTCTACGGACAGATATGTTGTGCGACAGAGGTCAAGTGACTCTCAAGCTGGTCCTAGTGGCATTAAAAGAAGAAGGGAAGTAACCCCAGAAAAGGACTTGACACCTCAAGTCCTAATGGAAGGGGATTCCCCTTCTAAACACTAACACCATCCACACTCTCCCCTCCTCCCATCCCATCAATCATCACCAGATCTTCAATAAAGGTAAGTGTCATGTAATTGTACATGTCTTCTTCAGTTTGTGTGTATTAAAATTAATATTTCATGTGGTAAAATTTTTTTTTTTCATACTTTGGGGTGTCAGGAACGGATTAATTTGACTTCCATTATTTCTTATGGGGAAAATTAATTTGGCTAACGACAATTTTGCCTAACGTTGAGCTCTCAGGAACGGATTAATATTGTTAGGCGAGGGTCCACTGTATGTCATTATATATGTGGCGGCGGTGGCGGCCGACAAGAGTTTGTCTGGAGACAGGACAAAATACTTCTTGAATATTTCGCTATCATCAACTCTACGGCTTATTTATCTATCACACTTCATCTAATATGAAATAATAAACAATATAAATAACACAGAAATCTGATATATATTCTTGAATGAATAAAATATGTCACTATGTAACAGGTGGAGGAAGCCACAACCGCTCCCTCTTAGTTGTGGTAAACACTGCCATCTAGTGATGGCCTTTTGAAGCCGTCTATTATTATAATTATTATTATTATACATATTATATGACTTATTTATTTTTTTTTTTTTATTATCACACTGGCCGATTCCCACCAAGGCAGGGTGGCCCGAAAAAGAAAAACTTTCACCATCATTCATTATTATTAATATTATTGTATATTATACTATTATTATTATATGTATTATTATTATACATATTATTATTATTATATTATTATTATTACAATATAAATAATTTGTAATTTTTATTCACACAAAAAATAGAAGATTTAGTGTTATACCTTATTGCAATAATTGTATAACGTCAACCCATTCACGAATGCATATTGGAATGGACAGTGACGTCATCTGTTGACTCTTGAACATAGCCAAAATAATCAAACAATTCTCCTATGTTGAGCTCAATTTCAAGGTACTTTTCATCATGAAAGCAATCAAAATCATATCTGTTTCTGTAATATATCTTCCATTCTATCAAATGAGACCAAAAAAAATGAGAATACAACAATAAAAACCATATGAAAATACCGCTAAGGGGTGGCTAATTGCTGAGAAGTGAACTCCATTATTTATGCTTAGATTTCTTTCATTTTTGGTGTACGTTAAGAAGCATCTCTCCATCATACAATGCTCAAGTTTCAATAAGAAAGTCCAACAAACAAATGAGATAATTCCTTAGATCAAGAGCAAGAGCCCCTCTCCAGTGTCAAGGAACCTGCCTTGAAGTCTGCTCGCTTATGGAAATTTTGCTCACCTATGGAAGCAAAAAGTCGACCCATCGACTGCTTGTATTTGGAAAAACTCGCACATGGATGCGCTCGCAAGAAGAGGTTCCACTGTACACCTACCATCCGACTTACGACCTGCTCAATATATGACCATTCGACTTACGACCGTGTGTTGTATGCCAAATTTCTGGGAAAAAACAACTGTTTGTGTTGAACACAGTGTTTATCCTAAACCTTACAGTATAAAATACAGTACTAAGAGCATAAAAAGTAAAGTAAAAAATGAAATACCAAAATAAAACGATAAAATAAAGCCATTACGAAAATGTGAAGTTGATATTCAGTAGTAAGGTTTGACTTACATCCATTTCAACTTACGACCGGTTGGTCAGAACCAAACTCGGTGATAAGTCGGATGGTACCTGTATATATATACAGTGGACCCTCGGCTAATGAAGGCATCATCTAACGATAAATTCGCCCAAAAAAGCGTTTGATCATAAAAATTTGGCCCGGCCAACGATGAAAAACTCGGCCAACGTGATTCGTTCCGAACCTGTCTGTCTAGCCTGAGCACCTCAGCTGCCCTGACGTCATTGTTTACAAGCCAGGGTGGCCGGTTCCATGCATACATTTGATACATTTTGTATTATTCCAATGTTTTTAGTTCTTGTAACTGCTAAATAAGCTACTATGGACCCAAAGAAAGCTTCTAGTGCCAACACTGGCAAAAAGGGTGAGAAATACTATTGAAATGCGTACTATCGTACCACAGTCAGCTGCTGCTGCACCACCATCAGCTGTTACTGCACCACCATCAGCTGTACTACTCGAAGATGTGGAGAGACTGTTGTTGGTGTGGCTTAACGAGAAACAATTACCGAGAAACAATTAACCCCAGAGGGTTAGCCACCCAGGATAACCCAAGAAAGTCAGTGTGTCATCTTGGACTGTCTAACTTATTTCCATTGGGGTCCTTAATCTTGTCCTCCAGAATGCGACCCACACCAGTCGACTAACACCCAGGTGAACAGGAAAAAATGCCTGGAACTAGTGCTCATATTGGTGAATTTAAGGCCAGCAAAGGCTGGTTTGAGAGATTTAACCCTTTGAGGGTTTTCGTCGTACTAGTACGTCTTACGCGTAGGGGTTTTTGACGTACTAGTACGCATAAATTCTAGCGGCCTCAAATCTAGTGGGAGAAAGCTGGTAGGCCTTCATATGAAAGAATGGGTCTATGTGGTCAGTGTGCACAGTCTAAAAAAAATCCTGCAGCACACAGTGCATAATGAGAAAAAAAAAACTTTTACCATTTTTTTTAATAAATCAGCGACTTTGCAGTGTATTTTCGTATGGTATTTATTGTTGTATTCTAGTTTTCTTGGTCTCATTTTATAGAATGGAAGACATATTACAGAAATTGAGATGATTTTGACTGGTTTTACAAAGAAAGGTGCCTTGAAATTGAGCTCAAAGTAGCAGAAATGTTCGATTTTTACCAAACTTCAAAAGTAAACAAATCGTGCCAAGCGTGCAATACACGTCAACTGGTGAGTCTAATATTCTTTCACAAGTGCACCAATAATATTTATACCATTTTTTACACTAATGCAGTAGTCTGCATAACAGTAAATCTTATATTTTTTGTGAAAATAAAAATTCAAAGTGGAAAGCAAAAGAATATAAGAGGGGCCTTGAGACATGACTAATGACTAGAGGAAATGTCATTTTAGTGCCAGGAATGTCTTTCTTGTTTATTCTGGACCCTATTCGGAAATTGGCATCTTTTGAAATTTGTGTGAAATTGGCAAAATTGCTAAATTCTGACCACTGTACTGGATAGTTGAATTTCATAAATGAGTGGTTTCTTGCACCCATTCGATAGAAAAAATGGAGTTCTAGCGAAATATTCATGTTTTTTGTCGACTAGTACAGTGAAATTGGCCGAAAATGGGGCTCAAAGTAGGCAAAATCGCCGATGCGTAAACATCGCCGAGACCGCTAACTTTGCGAGAGCATAATTCCGTAAGTTTTCTATCAAATTTCAAACTTTTGGTGTCTTTATGATCGGGAAAAGATTCTCTATCTTTTCATAAGAGAAAATAATTTTTTTTTTTTTTAAATTTGGCCGACCCTGAGAACGAGTTTCGGAGAGGGCCTGTCGACCCTCAAAGGGTTAAGAATCGAAGTGGCATACACAGTGTGATAAGGCATGGTGAAGCTGAAAAATTCCAACCCCAACAAGTGTTCAATTGTGATGAAACAGGCCTGTTCTGGAAGAAAATGCCAAACAGGACCTACATTACTCAGGAGGAAAAGGCACTCCCAGGAAACAAGCCTATGAAAGACAGGCTAACTTTCTTGTTTTGTTGTAATGCTAGTGGAGATTGCAAAGCAAAGCCTTTACTCATGTATAATTCTGAAAATCCTAGACTGCTCAAGAAAAAGTGTCTCATCACTCATCAATACTCTTCAATAAAGGTAAGTGTCATTTTAACATTTATTTAAATAGTTATTGTGTATGACTAATTGTTTTCTATGTAGGGAAATGTATATTTCATTAAAAAAAAAATTATTATTTTTAATACTTTTGGCTGTCTGGAATGGATTAATTAGATTTCACTTATTTCATATGGGGAAAATTAATTCAGCTAACGATAATTTTGTCTAACGATGAGCTCTCTGGAATGGATTAATATCGTTAGCCGAGGGTTCACTGTATATCAGTAACAACACTGTGCTAGCCAAAGATTCGAACCCATGTTGTGCTGGTCTGCCTCATGATAAGAGAGAATCAAACGATGCTTTAAACCACAGGACCTGTGGTTTTAAGCGTCATGTGGTTCTCGCTCACCATGAGGTAGGCCAGTACAACATGGGTTCGAATAATTGGCTAGCGCAGTGTTGTTGTTGATCAATACCACTCGTCCGTGGTTACACTAATACTGTGGACACTCAACCAATGATATTAATCCATTCCTGAGAGCTCATCGTTAGTTGAAATTATCGCTAGTCGAGTTAATTTTCCCCATAAGAAATAATGGAAGTCAAATTAATCCGTTCCTGACACCCCAAAGTATTGAAAAAAAAAAAAAATTTACCACATGAAATATTAATTTTAATACACACAAACTGAAGAAGACATGTACAATTACATGACACTTACCTTTATTGAAGATCTGGTGATGATTGATGGGATGGGAGGAAGGGAGTGTGTGGATGGTGTTAGTGTTTAGAAGGGGAATCCCCTTCCATTAGGACTTGAGGTGTCAAGTCCGTTTCCAGGGTTACTTCCCATCTTCTTTTAATGCCACTAGGACGAGCTTGAGAGTCACTGGACCTCTGTCACACAACAAATCTGTCCACAGAGCTCTGTACCTCCCTTTCCTTTAAGATTTGTCTAAAATGGGCCATAACATTGTCATTGTAATAGTCACCAGCACGGCTTGCAATAGCTGTGTTAGGGTGATTTTCATCCATAAAGGTTTGCAGTTCAACCCACTTTACACACATTTCCTTAATCTTTGAAGTAGGCACAATGGATTCCACAACTGGCATAGGCATCTCAGGGTTAGCCTCAAACCCTTCAAAATCATTCTTAATTTCCATACTAATTCTCACCCTTTTTATCACAGGGTTGGCACTAGAAGCTTTCTTGGGGCCCATGGCGACTTATTTTGCAGAGGCAATCACTAAAAACGCTGTGATAATATGAAATGTTCCGATTGTATGTTTGGATGCGACCGCGGTGGCTGGCTTGTAAACATTGGCACCCATGGGACAATTGAGGTGCGCTCAGGCCACATGTGGACACGTCACGAACGGAATGAATCGCGTTGATCTAGTTTTTAGAGCTAGTCGAGGCAAAATTTTTGTGTTAAAATGTATTGCTAGTCAGATTTAACATTATACGATGCCATCGTATATATATACATATATACAGTGGACCCCTGGTTAACGATATTTTTTCATTCCAGAAGTATGTTCAGGTGCCAGTACTGACCGAATTTGTTCCCATAAGGAATATTGTGAAGTAGATTAGTCCATTTCAGAACCCCAAACATACACGTACAAACGCACTTACATAAATACACTTACATAATTGGTCGCATTTGGAGGTGATCGTTAAGCGGGGCTCCACTGTATAAATATATATATATATATATATATATATATATATATATATATATATATATATATATATATATATATATATGCAATAAGATCACAGTAAACAGGTGATTTCGGAATATGCAAAACAACCACTCTGAAAAAATAGAGAAATTCCAAGCGCTTTTGTGACTACTCACATTATCAAGGAACTATGAAAGTAAAGCATACAAGGAAGCTATATAAGGGGTCAGGCCAGCACCTCACTATCAGATCCCACAACGGTTAAACACCTGACGTGCACCGACCCAACTTGGATAGGTCCTTTGCACAACTCACCCCACAAACTATTCTACCCAAGAAAATTTAAAAATTATTTGTCCAGTGTATTATTAAATTCTTTCCAAATTCTATTAATTATAAATGGATCTAATTTATATAAACCAAAGGAAATATTCATATTATTGTCAAAACTGCTTTTTATAAAACAAGATTCAATTATATTCCTGTCGACCATGGACTTGCTTGATACTACTTTCTCAATTTTTTGAAAATCAATTAGATGGTTAAAATCTCTTACATGAATAAATAGAGCATTGGAATCTTGTCCAGTTCTAATGCTATATTTATGTTGTTTTAATCTTAGTTCGAGATTTTTACCAGTTTGACCGTAATAAACTTTATCGCAAATTTTACAAGGAATCTTATAGACACATCCATCAGCATTTTGGGGGGAATTCTTTATCAAAAGTTTTTTTACTGTATCAAGATTTTTGAATACAACTTTAATATTAAAAGTCTTAAAAAGAGAAGGCATATCAACCAGGTTTTCATGGTAAGGAAGAACCAATATATTTTTAGTTGAATAAGGCTGGTTGTCCCTTTTTGGATTGTAAAAAGTATTTCTAGCAACTTATTGGAAAATAAGGAATATCCACTAGGAATTTTTATTGACCTAAGAAAAGCTTTTGACACAGTAAACCACGAAATCCTACTCCACAAACTTGATCACTACGGTATAAGAGGCCATGCACTTGCTTATTTCAAATCTTACATTACTAATAGGTATCAGTACGTCACCAATAAAGACACAGCATCAGCAACACGGCCACTTGATACTGGAGTTCCGCAGGGAAGTGTCCTTGGTCCCCTGCTCTTCCTCATATACATCAATGACCTTCCAAACGTATCCCAACACCTGAAACCCATTCTCTTTGCTGATGACATGACTTATGTCATCTCTCACCCTAATCTTGCCACCCTCAACACCATTGTGAATGAGGAGCTGATTAAAATATCGACTTGGATGACAGCCAATAAACTTACGCTTAACACTGACAAAACCTACTATATTATGTTTGGTAGCAGAGCAGGAGATGCACAAATTAACATTAAGATTGACAACACTCTAATTACCAGAAAGAATGGGGGAAAATTCCTAGGCTTATACCTTGACAACAACCTGAATTTCAGCACCCATATCCAGCAAATAACCAAAAAAGTATCCAAAACGGTTGGGATCCTCTCCAAGATACGATACTACGTGCCGCAAAATGCCCTTCTCACACTATACCACTCACTTATTTATCCATACCTCACCTATGCTATTTGTGCTTGGGGATCAACTGCAGCGACACACCTAAAGCCAATAATAACCCAACAAAAAGCTGCAGTAAGAATAATCACTAAATCCCATCCCTGGCAACACACCCCCCCACTCTTCATAGATCTAAACTTACTCCCAGTTCAGTACATCCACACTTACTACTGTGCAATCTATATCTACAGGGCCTTAAACTCTAATATCAACCTTGACCTAAAATGCTTTCTTGATAGTTGTGACAGAACCCACAGGCATAACACCAGACACAAACATCTCTACGACATTCCCCGTGTCCGACTAAACCTTTACAAAAATTCAATGTATGTCAAAGGCCCTAAAATCTGGAATACCCTACCTGAGAACTCTAGAACTGCAGACACATTCATCATCTTCAAAACTACCATTAGAAAACATCTTATCTCCCTGATACACCCCGTCAACTAACTACACGAATACCACCTGGTGGTTCACACTTACACTCGCTCACTCATTTGACCATAAACAGAAATAAATTTACTTACTTTTATTGTTATTAAGTGTATCATAAGACTTAAAGAATCTTTGAGGGCAATTGGGAATGTTTGGTTTTAACATCGAGCTATATACCATTCCTTTACTAATATTAATTTCATCAGAGGATAAATCAAAGATTCTTTAAGTCTTATGATACACTTAATAACAATAAAAATTTGTGCCTTACTAAAGCAGACAAAATAAATGCAATAGTAATTATGAAAGAAAATGATTACCAAGAAAAAATGAATAATCTCTTAGATGATACTGAAACCTATTCTAAACTTAGGAAAAATCCCCTAGAAACCGTTAACAGCAATTTCAATAAAACAATAAAACTTCTACTGAAAGGCAAAGATGAATTAGTCAAACAATTTACTTCCACTAATCCATCTTTGCCTTACATGTATGGACTAATAAAAACACACAAACCAGGGAATCCAGTCAGACCAATTATTAGCTCCATAGGGTCAGTTTCATATAAATTATCCAAATGGCTTGTTGAAATTTTGAGCCCTATTGTTGGCAAAATTTCTAACTTTAATGTTAAAAACAACATAGACTTGGTTGATAAATTAAGCTCCTTGACTGACTTAAATGATTTTAACATGGTTAGTTTTGATGTTACTTCCTTGTTTACGAAAGTTCCTGTTGATGATTTATTAAGTTTCTTATCTGAAGAACTCGTTAACTATGATTTACCATTGCCAGTTCCTACTATCATTAAACTTATTAAACTTTGCATTGTTGATGCAAAATTTGTATTTAATGATAAATTTTACACTCAGAAGTTTGGTATGGCAATGGGAAATCCTCTTTCACCTGTTCTTAGTAACCTATACATGGAATTTTTTGAAACAAGGTTACTTAACACAATCCTCCCTAATAGAGCTAAATGGTTCAGATATGTTGATGATATTTTGTGTCTTATGCCCAAAAATGTAGATATACACCATTTCCTTGGAAAATTAAATAGCTTAGCCCATTCTATAAACTTTACTGTTGAGTTTGAAGAAAATAACTCATTGCCTTTTCTAGATGTTTTAACTATTAAGGGTAATAATGAATTCAAATTTAAAATTTACAGAAAACCTACAAATAACTGTTCCTATGTCCACTATTATTCCTCGCATCAAGATAGAGTCAAACTGTCTGTTTTCTCATCAATGTTTCTGAGAGCTTTACGAATTTGTAGTCCTGAGTTCATAGATGAGGAAATATCC
>NC_091311.1:1313495-1318148 GCF_038502225.1 Cherax quadricarinatus | reverse complement strand
GATCTCACTACTGGGGTCCAGGGATGGAACCCCAGTGTTGTTATTTGTGACTCTCACTACTTGGGTCAAGGGATGGAACCCCAGTGTTGTTATTTGTGACTCTCACTACCGGGGTCTAGGGATGGAATCCCAGTGTTGTTATTTGCGATTTTCACTACTGGGGTCCAGGGATGGAACCCCAGTGCTGCTATTTGTGACTCTCTCTACTGGGGTCCCGGGATCGAGCCCCTTTGTTGTTATTTGTGACTATCACTACTGGGGACCAGAGATGGAACCACAGTGCTGTTATGTGTGACTCTCACTACCTGGGTGCAGGGATGGAACCCCAGTGTTGTTATTTGTGACTCACACTACTGGGGTCCAGGGATGGAACCCCAGTGTCGTTATTTGTGACTTTCACTGCCGGGGTCCAAGGATGGAAACCCAGTGTTGTTATTTGTGACTCTCACTACTTGGGTCCAGGGATGGAACCCCAGTGTTGTTATTTGTGACTGTAATTACTGGTTTCCGTGGATGGAACCACAGTGTTGTTATTTGTGACTTTCACTACCATGGCCCAGGGATGGAACCCCAATGTTGTTATTTGTGACTCTCACTTCCGGGGTCCTGGGATGGAACCCCAGTGTTGTTATTTGTGACTCTCACTACCGGGGTCCAGGGATGGAACCCCAGTGTTGTTATTTGTGACTCTCACTACCGAAGTTTAGAGATGGAACCCCAGTGTTGTTTTTTGTAACTCTCACTACCGGGGTCCAGGGATGGAACCCCAGTGTTGTCATTTGTAGCTCTCACTACTGGGGTCCAGGGATGGAACCCCAGTGTTGTTATTTGTGATTCTCACTACTGGGGTCCAGGGAAGGAACCCCAGTGTTGTTATTTGTGACTCTCACTACTGGGGTCCTGGGATGCAACCGCAGTGTTGCTATTTGTGATTCTCACTACTTGGGTCCATGGATGAAACCCCAGTGTTGTTACTTGAGGCTCTCACTAATGGGGTCCAGGGATGGAACCCTAGTGTTGTTATTTGTGAGTCTCACTACCGGAGACTAGAGATGGAACCCCAGTGTTTTTATTTGTAACTCTCACTACCGGGGTCAAGGGATAGAACCCCAGTGTTGTTATTTGTGACTCTCACTACTAGGGTCCAGGGATGAAACCCCAGTGTTGTTATTTGTGATTCTCACTACTTGGTTCCAGGGATGGAACCCCAGTGTTGGTATTTGTTACTCTCACTAATGGGGTCCAGGGATGGAATCCCAGAGCTGTTATTTGTGACTCACACTACTGGGGTCCAGGGATGGAACCCCAGTGTTGTTATTTGTGACTCTCACTACTGGGGTCCAGGGATGGAACTCAAGTGTTGTTATTTGTGGATCTCACTACTGGGGTCCATGGATGGAACCCCAGTGTTGTTATATGTGACTCTCACTTCTGGGGTCCAGGGATGTAACCCCAGTGATGTTATTTGTGGCTCTCACTAATTGGGTCCAGGGATGTAACCCCATTGTTGTTATTTGTGATTCTCACTACTTTGGTCCAGTGATGGAACCCCTGTGTTGTTATTTGTGACTCTCACTACTGGGGTCCAGGGATCGAACCCCAGTGTTGTTATGTGTGGCTCTCATTACTGGGGTTCAGGGATAGAACCCCAGTGTTGTTATTTGTGACTCTCACTACTGGGGTCCATTGATGGAACACCAGTGTTGTTATTTGTGACACTCATTACTAGGGTACATGGATCGAACTCCTGTGTTGTTATGTGTGACTCTTACTACTGGGGTTCAGTGATCGATCCCCAGTGTTGTTATTTGTGACTCTCGATATTGGGGTCCAGGGATCGAACCCCAGCGTTGTTATGTTTGACTCTCACTACTGGGGTTCAGTGATAGAACCCCAGTGTTGTTATTTGTGACTCTCACTACTGGGGTCCAGGGATCGAACCCCAGTGTTGTTATGCGTGACTCTCACTACTGGGGTTCAGGGATCGATCCCCAGTGTTGTTATTTGTGGCTCTCACTACTGGGGTCCAGGGATGGAGCCCCAGTGTTGTTTTTTGTGACTCTAACTACTGGGGTCCAGGGATCGAGCCCCAGTGCTGTTATTTGTGACTCTCACTACTGGGGTCTAGGGATCGAGCCCCAGTGTTGTTATTTGTGGCTCTCACTACTGGGTTCCAGGGAGAGAACCCCAGTGTTGTTATTTGTGGCTCTCACTACTGGGGTCCAGGGATGGAACCCCAGTGCTGTTAATTGTGGCTCTCACTACTGGGGTCCAGGGATGAAACCCCAGTGCTGTTAATTGTGACTCCCACTACTGGGGTCCAGGGATGGAACCCCAGTGTTGTTACGTGTGACTCTCACTATTGGAGTTCTTTGATCGAACCCCAGTGTTGTTATTTGTGACTCTCACTTCTAGGGTCCAGGGAACGAACCCCAGTGCTGTTATGTGTGACTGTCACTACTGGGATCCAGGGATGGAAACCCCGTGTTATTATTTGTGTCTCTCACTACCGGGGTCCAGGGATGGAACCCGAGTGTTGTTATTTGTGACTCTAACTACTGGGGTCCAGGGTAGGAACCCAAGTGTTGTTATATGTGACTCTCACTACTGGGGTCCAGGGATGGAACCCCACTGTTGTTATTTGTGACTCTCACTACTGGGGTCCAGGGACGAAACCCCAGTGTTGTTATGTGTGACTCTCATTACTGGGGTCCAGGGATGGAGCCCCAGTGTTGTTATATGTGACTCTCACTACTGGGGTCCATCGATGGATCCCCAGTGTTGATATTTGTGACTATCACTACTGGGGTCCAGGGATGGAACCCCAGTGTTGTTATGTGTGACTCTCATTACTGGTGTTCAGCGATGGAACCCCAATGTTGTTATGTGTGACTCTAACTACTAGGTTCCAGGAATGGAACTCCAGAGTTGTTATGTGTGACTATCACTACTGGGGTTCATTGATCGAACCCAAATGTTGTTATTTGTGACTCTCACTACTGGGGTTCAGGGATCGAACCCAAGTGTTGTTATTTGTGACTCTCACTACTGGGGTCCAGGGATCGAACCCCAGTGTTATTATGTGTGGCTCTCATTACTGGGGTTCAGGGATAGTACCCCAGTGTTGTTATTGATGATTCTCACTACTGGGGTCCATTGATGGAACACCAGTGTTGTTTTTTGTGACTTTTATTACTGGGGTCCAGGGATCGAACTCCTGTGCTCTTATGTTTGTCTCTTACTACTGGGGTTCAGAGATCGATCCCCAGTGTTGTTATTTGTGACTCTCGCAATTAGGGTCCAGGGATCGAACCCCAGTGTTGTTATGTTTGACTCTCACTACTGGGGTTCAGGGATCGAACCCCAGTGTTGTTATTTGTTACTGTCACTACTGGGGTCCATGGATCGAACTCCAGTATTGTTATGCGTGACTCTCACTACTGGGGTCCTGGGATGGACTCCCCGACCCAAGTGTTGAGAGTTGTGCCTCTCACTACTGGGGTCCAGGGATGGAACCCCAGACCCCAGTGTTGAGAGTTTTGACTCTCACTTCAGGGGTCCAGGAATGGAACCCCAGACCCCAGTGTTGAGAGTTGTGACTCTCACTTCAGGGGTCCAGGAATGGAACTCTTGACCACAGTGTTGAGATTTGCGACACTCACTACTGGGATCCAATGATGGAACCCCACACCACAGTGTTGAGAGTTGAGAATCTCAATACTGAGGTCCAGGGATGGAACCCCAGACTCCAGTGTTGTGAGTTGTGCCTCTCACTACTGGGGTCTAACGATGAAACCCCAGACCACAGTGTTGAGAGTTGTGACTCTCACTTCTGGGGTTCAGGGATCGAACCCCAGTGTTGGTATTTGTGACTCTCACTACTGGGGTCCAGGGATGGAACCCCAGTGCTGTTATTTGTGACTCTCACTACTGAGGTCCCGGGATCGAGCCCCTTTGTTGTTATTTGTGACTATCACAACTGGGGACCAGAGATGGAACCACAGTGCTGTTATGTGTGACTCTCACTACCAGGGTGCAGGGATGGAACCCCAGTGTTGTTATTTGTGACTCACACTACTGGGGTCCAGGGATGGAACCCCAGTGTCGTTATTTGTGACTTTCACTGCCGGGGTCCAAGGATGGAAACCCAGTGTTGTTATTTGTGACTCTCACTACTTGGGTCCAGGGATGGAACCCCAGTGTTGTTATTTGTGACTGTAATTACTGGTTTCCGTGGATGGAACCACAGTGTTGTTATTTGTGACTTTCACTACCATGGCCCAGGGATGGAACCCCAATGTTGTTATTTGTGACTCTCACTACCGGGGTCCAGGGATGGAACCCCAGTGTTGTTATTTGTGACTCTCACTACTGGGGTCCAGGGATGGAACCCCAGTGTTGTTATTTGTGACTCTCACTACCGGAGTTTAGAGATGGAACCCCAGTGTTGTTATTTGTAACTCTCACTACCATGGCCCAGGGATGGAACCCCAATGTTGTTATTTGTGACTCTCACTACCGGGGTCCAGGGATGGAACCCCAGTGTTGTTATTTGTGACTCTCACTACTGGGGTCCAGGGATGGAACCCCAGTGTTGTCATTTGTGGCTCTCACTACTGGGGTCCAGGGATGGAACCCCAGTGTTGTTATTTG
>NC_091311.1:1307863-1313395 GCF_038502225.1 Cherax quadricarinatus | reverse complement strand
ACTGGGATCCACGTATGGAATCCCAGTGTTGTTATTTGCGACTTTCACTACTGGGGTCAAGGGAAGGAACCCCAGTGTTGTTATTAGTGGCTCTCACTAATTGGGTCCAGGGATGGAATCCCAGTGTTGTTATTTGTGACTCTCACTACTGGGGTCCAGGGATGGAACCCAGTGTTGTTATTTGTGACTCTCACTACTGGGGTCCAGGGATGGAACCCCAGTGTTGTTATTTGTGATTCTCACTACTGGGGTCCAGGGATGGAACCCCAGTGTTGTTATTTGTGACTTTCACTACTGGGGTCCAGGGATGGAACACCAGTGCTTTTATTTGTGATTCTCACTACTGGGGTCCAGGGATCGAGCCCCAGTGTTGTTATTTGTGACTCTCACTACTGGGGTCCAGGGATGGAACCCCAGTGTTGTTATTTGTGACTCTCACTACTGGGGTCCAGGGATGGAACCCCAGTGTTGTTATTTGTGACTCTCACTTCTGGGGTCCAGGGATGGAACCCCAGTGTTGTTATATGTGACTCTAACTACTGGGGTCCAGGGATCGAACCCCAGTGTTGTTATTTGTGACTCTTACTAATGGGGTCCAGGGATGGAACCCATGTGTTGCTATTTGTGACTCTCACTACTGGGGTCCAGGAATGGAACCCCATTGTTGTTATTTGTGTCTCTCACTACTGGCGTCCAGGGATAGAACCCCAGTGTAGTTATTTGTGACTCTCACTACTGGGGTCTAGGTATGGAACCCCCAGTGTTGTTATTTGTGACTCTCACTAGTGGCGTCCAGGGATAGAAATCCAGTGTTGTTATTTGTGACTCTCGCTACTGGGGTCCAGAGATGGAACCCCAGTGTTGTTATTTGTGACTCTCACTATTGGGGTCCAGGAATGGAACCCCAGTGTTGTTATTTGTGACTTTCACTACTGGGGTCCAGGGATGGAACCCCAGTGTTGTTATTTGTGACTCTCACTACCGCGGTCCAGCGATGGAACCCCAGTGTTGTTATTTGTTACTCTCACTACTGGGGTCCAGAGATAGAACCCCATTGTTTTTATTTGTGACATTCGCTACTGGGGTCAAGGGGTGGAACCCCAGTGTTGTTATTTGTTATTCTCACTTCCGGAGTCCAGGGATGGAACCCAAGTGTTGTTATTTGTTGCTCTCACTACTGGGGTCCATGGATGGAACCCCAGTGTTGTTATTTGTGACTCTCATTACTGGAGTCCAGGGATGGAACCCAAGTGTTGTTATTTGTGGCTCTCACTGCTGGGGTCAATGGATAGATCCCAAGTGTTGTTATTTGTGATTCTCACTACTGGGGTCCAGGGATGGAACCCCAGTGTTGTTATTTGCGACTCTCACTAATGGGGTCAAGGGAAGGAACCCCAGTGTTGTTATTTGTGGCTCTCACTAATTGGTTCCAGGGATGGAACCCCAGTGTTGTTATTTTTGACTCTCACTACTGGGGTCCAGGGATGGAACCCCAGTGTTGTTATTTGTGACTCTCACTACTGGGGTCCATAAATGGAACCCCAGTGTTGTTATTTGTGATTCTCACTACTGGGGTCCAGGGACGGAACCCAAGTGTTTTTATTTGTGGGTCTCACTAATGGGGTCCAGGGACGGAACCCCAGTGTTGTTATTTGTGACTCTCACTACTTGGGTCCAGGGATGGAACCCCAGTGTTGTTATTTGTGACTCTCACTACTGGGGTCCAGGGATGGAACCCCAGTGTTGTTATTTGTGACTCTCACTACTGGCGTCCAGGGATGGAACCCCAGTGTTGTTATTTGTGACTCTCACTAGCGGCGTCGAGGGATGGAACCCCAGTGTTGTTATTTGTGACTCTCACTACTGGGTTCCAGGGATGGAACCCCAGTGTTGTTATTTGTGACTCTCACTACTTGGGTCCAGTGATGGAACCCCAGTGTTGTTATTTGTGACTCTTACTACAGGTGTACAGGGATGGAACCCCAGTGCTGTTATTTGCGACTCTCACTACTGGCGTCCAGGGATGGAACCCCAGCGTTGATATTTGTGACTCTCACTACTGGGTTCCAGGGATGGAACCCCAGTGTTGTTATTTGTGACTCTCACTACTGGTATCCAGGGATGGAACCCCAGTGTCGTTATATGTGACTCTCACTACTGGGATCCAGGGATGGAACCCCAGTGTTGTTATTTGTGACTCTCACTACTGGGGTCCAGGGATGGAACCCCAGTGTTGTTATTTGTGACTCTCACTACTGGGGTCCAGGGATGGAACCCCAGTGTTGTTATTTGTGACTCTCACTACTGGCGTCCAGGGATGGAACCCCAGTGTTGTTATTTGTGACTCTCACTACCGGGGTCCAGGGATGGAACCCAATATTGCTTTTTGTGACTCTCACTACTGGAGTCCAGCGATGGAACCCCAGTGTTGTTATTTGTTACTCTCACTACTGGGGTCCAGGGATGGAACCCCATTGTTTTTATTTGTGACTTTCGCTGCTGGGGTCAAGGGGTGGAACCCCAGTGTTGTTATTTGTAATTCTCACTACCGGAGTCCAGGGGTGGAACCCAAGTGTTGTTATTTGTGGCTCTCACTACTGGGGTCCAGGGATGGAACCCCAGTGTTGTTATTTGTGACTCTCACTACTGAGGTCCAAGGATGGAACCCCAGTGTTGTTATTTGTGACTCTCATTACTGGAGTCCAGGGATGGAACCCAAGTGTTGTTATTTGTGGCTCTCACTGCTGGGGTCAATGGATGGATCCCAAGTGTTGTTATTTGTGATTCTCACTACTGGGGTCCAGGGATGGAACCCCAGTGTTGTTATTTGCGACTCTCACTAATGGGGTCAAGGGAAGGAACCCCAGTGTTGTTATTTGTGGCTCTCACTAATTGGTTCCAGGGATGGAACCCCAGTGTTGTTATTTTTGACTCTCACTACTGGGGTCCAGGGATGGAACCCCAGTGTTGTTATTTGTGACTCTCACTACTGGGGTCCATAAATGGAACCCCAGTGTTGTTATTTGTGATTCTCACTACTGGGGTCCAGGGACGGAACCCAAGTGTTTTTAATTGTGGGTCTCACTAATGGGGTCCAGGGACGGAACCCCAGTGTTGTTATTTGTGACTCTCACTTCTGGGGTCCAGGGATGGAACCCCAGTGTTGTTATTTGTGACTCTCAGTACTGGGGTCTAGGGATGGAACCCCAGTGTTGTTATTTGTGACTCTCACTACTGGGGTCCCCCAGGGTTATTTGTGACTCTCACTACCCAGGGATGGAACACCCATTGTTGTTATTTGTGACTCTCACTAGCGGCGTCGAGGGATGGAACCCCAGTGTTGTTATTTGTGATGGAACCCCAGTCTCAGTACTGGGGTCCCGGGATGGAACCCCAGTGTTGTTATTTGTGACTCTCACTACTGGGGTCCAGGGATGGAACCCCAGTGTTGTTATTTGTGACTCTTACTACAGGTGTACAGGGATGGAACCCCAGTGCTGTTATTTGCGACTCTCACTACTGGCGTCCAGGGATGGAACCCCAGCGTTGATATTTGTGACTCTCACTACTGGGTTCCAGGGATGGAACCCCAGTGTTGTTATTTGTGACTCTCACTACTGGTATCCACGGATGGAACCCCAGTGTCGTTATATGTGACTCTAACTACTGGGGTCCAGGGATGGAACCCCGGTGTTGTTATTTGTGACTCTCACTACTGGGGTCCAGGGATGCAACCCCAGTGTTGTTATATGTGACTCTCACTACTAGGGTCCAGGGATCGAACCCCAGTTTTGTTATTTGTGACACTTACAACTGGGGTCCAGGGATGGAACACCAGTGTTGTTATTTGTGACTCTCACTACTGTGGTCCAGGAATGGAACCCCAGTGTTGTTATTTGTGACTCTCACTACTGGCGTCCAGGGATGGAACCCCAGTGTTGTTATTTGTTACTCTCACTACTGGGGTCCAGGGATGGAACCCCATTGTTTTTATTTGTGACTTTCGCTGCTGGGGTCAAGGGGTGGAACCCCAGTGTTGTTATTTGTAATTCTCACTACCGGAGTCCAGGGGTGGAACCCAAGTGTTGTTATTTGTGGCTCTCACTACTGGGGTCCAGGGATGGAACCCCAGTGTTGTTATTTGTGACTCTCACTACTGGGGTCCAGGAATGGAACCTCAGTGTTGTTATTTGTGACTCTCACTACTGGCATCCAGGGATGGAACCCCAGTGTTGTTATTTGTGACTCTCACTACTGGGGTCCATGGATAGATCCCAAGTGTTGTTATTTGTGATTCTCTCTACTGGGATCCACGTATGGAACCCCAGTGTTGTTATTTGCGACTCTCACTATTGGGGTCAAGGGAAGGAACCCCAGTGTTGTTATTTGTGGCTCTCACTAATTGGGTCCAGGGATGGATCCCCAGTGTTGTTATTGTTATTTGTGACTGTCACTACTGGGGTCCAGGGATGGAACCCAGTGTTGTTATTTGTGACTCTCACTACTGGGGTCCATGGATGGAACCCCAGTGTTGTTATTTGTGATTCTCACTACTGGGGTCCAGGGATGGAACCCCAGTGTTGTTATTTGCGACTCTCAGTACTGGGGTCCAGGGATGGAACCCCAGTGTTGTTATTTGTGACTCTCACTTCTGGGGTCCAGGGATGGAACCCCAGTGTTGTTATTTGTGACTCTCAGTACTGGGGTCCAGGGATGGAACCCCAGTGTTGTTATTTGTGACTCTCACTACTGGGGTCCAGGGATGGAACTCCAGTGTTGTTATTTGTGACTCTCACTACTGGGGTCCAGGGATGGAACACCCAGTGTTGTTATTTGTGACTCTCACTACTGGGTTCCAGGAATGGAACCCCAGTGTTGTTATTTGTGACTCTCACTACTTGGGTCCAGGGATGGAACCCCAGTGTTGTTATTTGTGACTCTCACTACTAGTGAAGGAACCCCAGTGTTGTTATTTGTGACTCTTACTACAGGGTATGGAACCCCAGTGCTGTTATTTGCGACTCTCACTACTGGCGTCCAGGGATGGAACCCCAGCGTTGATATTTGTGACTCTCACTACTGGGTTCCAGGGATGGAACCCCAGTGTTGTTATTTGTGACTCTCACTACTGGTATCCAGGGATGGAACCCCAGTGTCGTTATATGTGACTCTCACTACTGGGATCCAGGGATGGAACCCCGGTGTTGTTATTTGTGACTCTCACTACTGGGGTCCAGGGATGCAACCCCAGTGTTGTTATATGTGACTCTCACTACTGGGGACCAGGGATCGAACCCCAGTGTTGTTATTTGTGACTCTCACTACTGGCGTCCAGGGATGGAACCCCAGTGTTGTTATTTGTGACTCTCACTACCGGGGTCCAGGGATGGAACCCAATATTGCTTTTTGTGACTCTCACTACTGGAGTCCAGCGATGGAACCCCAGTGTTGTTATTTGTTACTCTCACTACTGGGGTCCAGGGATGGAACCCCATTGTTTTTATTTGTGACTTTCGCTGCTGGGGTCAAGGG